>NC_141596.1:39574977-39874977 GCF_047967505.1 Dipteris shenzhenensis | reverse complement strand
AAAACAAGGAGAAAGAGGAGAAAGAGAAATACCAAAAAGAGAAGAGGTGAGTCTTCTTTCTTTCACAAAATCTCGTTTTTTGTCTTTAACCCTTGAGAATCAAGTATGAAAACTAGCACATAGCCTTGGCAATACAAGGAGAAACATGTTTAACACTCACAAAATGAAATCTCACAAAAAACGAACCTACATTGCTTAAAGAGACTCATCTTCTTGAAAAACTTCTTTTCACACAAGCAAAGAGGGAGAAGGGTGGAGAGGGAGCACGTGTTAGGAGAGGGGCTGAGTAGTGGTGGAGTGGAGAATGGAGACGAGGAAAGCGAGGTCATCGAATATAAGGTGGGAGGAGAGATTTTTGCTTTTCCTGCAATAGAGATGCTAAAGAAAGCGTCACACGAGGTTTCGGGTTTAAGTCCCCAGCGTCGCTATATAGCAACGCTTATATCCAAAAAGCATCACTATATAGCGATGCCGAAACATGGCAAAACGTCGCTATATAGCGACGAAACAAAGCAAAAAGTCGCTATATAGAGACAGTTGAGGGCACTTACTGTTAGAAGAGAGAAAAGAAGCTCATGGGTGGCTATTTTTTGGATCTTAATAGATTTCCTTGCAGCTTATGTTGTGATTTTGGAAGTGTGCAGATGCAAGGGACGAGTGGAAGCTCGTCAGATGATGCGCCAATGCCCCGGAGCACAGAGTGGCTTACAGAGAGGTTGTATTGTCATTGCACTCATTGCAAACGAGAAGTATGACATCAATGTCGTATTATCATGCGCCACTTGTGGATGTATGGGGAGAAGCCCGAAGCAGTACCCACCGTTGGTGTTGCACATGGTGATGGATTATTGGTAAGTCAATGCTATTTGAGTTCATGGTTAATATTGGATACCATTATGACATGAAACCTTGAGACAAGATCTTATATTTACATGAAATCTTGAAATAGGATGAGAAGGGTGACGAGGGTGCACATATACCTTCACACTTTGAGCAAGACTATACTCTCCCAAATGATGATGAGGGTATGGTGGACATGATGGATTCTATTTTTAGGGGCACTACATCACATGTACATGTGATGTCAGAGTCTGAGGTCAAAATGCGAGAGTTACAATCAACACAGTTGTACAAGGGTGCTAGGATGTCTAAACTATGGGCTTGTCTCTCAATCTTGAATCTGCAAGCAAAGTATGGGTGGTCGGATACAAGTGTCTCGGCCTTAATGAGGTTAGCTCCTGCATTAATTTGACTCATTATTTGGATATTGTTTGTTTTGAGAATCATCATTATTCGAAGCCTTTGTATCCCCACTTTTTCTCTCTTTTATCCCCACTTTTTCTCTTTTTACTTTCTCTCTTTTTCTCTCTTATCTCCTCTCTTTTTCTCTCTTATCTCCTCTTTCTCCTCCTTTTTCTTCTCTCTTTTCCCCTCTCTTTCCTCCTCTCTTTTCTCCCACATGAAGCTTCAATAACCTACTATTGAGCAAAGAGATATATACTTTTGTCGCTCTAATTCAAAGAATGCAGGAGTCTGTAAATGTTTGCTCAATGTTAGGTTATAAGATTCTAAGCTTGCTCAATATCTTACAAGGATTCTAAGCTATAGGATAAGTGTACCGAATCATCATTATTCAAAGCCTATGTATGTTTGAATTGTGATAGGTTGCTCTAGAAGATGTTGCCTGCACCAAATACCATGCCCGCATCAAGAGATAAAGTGAAGAAGATGCTAACAATGGTGGGTATGGATTATGATACCATCCATGCTTGCCGTAATGATTGTATTCTCTTTCGTCGTGAGCATGGAGATTTGGCTAGTTGTCCGAAGTGTGGGGAACAATGATATAGAGATGATTTGTAGGGTAAGCAGATACCAATAAAGTTCTTGAGACACTTTCCCATCATTGCAAGAATACAGCACATGTTCTGATCCAAATCCATAGTGGAGTTGATGACATGGCATGCATCTCATCGGTCCACTGATGACACATTGAGGATTCCTGTAGATTGTGCAGCTTGGAAGCACATAGACAATCAGTGGCCGGACTTTGCGAGAGAGCCACGCAACTTACATCTTGGGCTCGCCATGAATGGAGTGAAACCTTTCCAGTTACGCTCGACATCTTGGTCGACATGGCCCATAGTCTTGGTGAATTACAATATCCCACCATGGCTAACAATAAAGAAGGGACACCTCATGCTTGCTCTACTTGTGCCAGGGAAGTACAAGGCCAAAATAATGGACGTGTACATGGCACCTTTGATAGAGGAGTTATACATCTTATGGAGAGGAGTTGATATTTCTAGAGCTCTTAGACATACCAATGATATTTTGGTCAGGGGTATCTTGATGTGGACCATGCATAACTACCTAAGATATGGAGAGTGCACAGGTATGTGGTTGTGTCTTTACATGTATAATATAGAATTATGCTTTTATGACTCTCTTTTGCACGCATGTCTTATACTAATACATTCATGCATGCGTGCAGGACTTGTTACAAGTGGGTACCATGCTTGTCCTACTATTTGTGGACCGGGTTTGAGATCGCTTGCATGGTATTCCAAACATATGAGGAAAAATGTTTATGAAGGTCATGCTCGATACCTTCCGCTGGACCATCTCATGCGTGGAGGTCAGCTTGATCCACCACCACCATATTTGAAGGCAAGTGACTGAATTCAGGCTTGGAGGATGAATGGAGAGGAACTTCCTCCTAGTATGAAGAGGCTATTGATCTTTCACGAGATTCTTTATTAGGGTTAGTTACAAATCAATCATCTCTTGGATCCCATGCATATCTTTAAGAATGTGGGGGCTACTATTTGGGTACACTTGGTTGGTTCCAAAGACTCAAGAGGAGTGCAAGAAGACTTGCGTGCTATGAATAGGATGTCTCGTTTGTCGCCCCAAGTGCATGCTTCGAGAAAAGTTATCCTCCTGAAAGCAACATGGATCCTCTCTACGGGAGAGGAGGCAGTGGTCAAGGCAGATATTGCCTCTTTTCAAACACCCACAAGCTACATGCGTTGCTTGAAAGGAGCATTTTCAAAGGACAATAAGCTTAGTGGGCTCAAGTCCCATGATTGGCACAAGGTCTTACACGTATTCTAAGCTGTAGGATTAGTGTACCGATAATCGCGATGCGTAAGCATAATTATTATTATGTTATATTGTTGACATGACTTCTTTGTTTCTTTGATAGTTCATCCTCCCAATTACAATAAAAGGGTGCTTACAAGAAGATGTTAGAAATGCTATATTCAAGATCAGTGGTATTGTGAGGTATGCTTACTATCAAATCGCATTGATTGCATTTTCTTCAATTTAAGCTGAATAATCTATAGATTGATTATGAATATATCTTACATGAGCATGTGAAATAGGTGGATATCTCAAAAAGAGATCTCCATATCGAGCATCAAGAAGGCTAGGGTGGAATCCATCAAAGCGATATTCTTGCTTGAGAAGCACTTTCCCTTGAGCATTATGACAACTCAAAGTGCACTTGCTTGTGCACATAGTTGATGAGGTGGCCATTACAGGTACCGTTCATAGTCGGTGGATGTTTTTTTCTCGAGCAATTTATGAAAACTTTGAAGGGATTTGTAAGACAAAGAGCCAATTGTAGCCAATCAAGTGACATGTGAATGGGGAGAAGAGCCAGATCTTGTGGAAGATGACGATCATCAAGAATCACCACACTTTATTGAAGAAGATGATCAAGTACTCTTAGGTGAATGTACGATGCTAGAGTACAATGATGATATAGGAGATCAACTCGGTATAGAGTTAGAGATAGACTTGTTTGGTGCGTTAGACTTGGTTCAGGATGAAACCGTTGATGTAAATGCTCTTTATTGATTTTTTTCATCTCAAACTTGGACATGAATGTATGAGCTTCAAAGGCTTGATGTACATGCTCTCGTACTTTTATTCTCTCAAAAGATCAAGCATGTATGAAAATTTAAAAAAAATTATCATTGGAAAAAACTATCTTTTAAGGTCTGTATGGAAAAAAAAATTGATCTATAAAACATTGCTATAAAAAACTATCTCAGTGTCGCTATATAACGACTATTACCAATCTAATAAAAGTCGCCATATAGCGACTTTAGCAAATGTCGCTATATAGCGACGTTTGACTACAGTCACTATATAGCGATCCTTAGCGAACCCCACTTCCAATACCGACGATTAGCGCCCCACGCATGCTAAATATCGGTATTTAAGCATCGCAATAGGATCCATGTGTAGTAGTGAAAGCTTATCTATCAAATCAGCCTTTAAAAAGCCAGCATATTTGGGATTTGGCACTTTATAAGTACCATACTTAGCAAGGAGCTTGCCTTCAAATACAAACCTATGAGGTACACATTCGAATAGTTGGGTAATGGCCAAGGAGACTAATGAATTTCCACCACCAACAAAATTCTCTTTGCTAGGGACAATAGCTTTAGCATTGGATAAAAGGTAATGGGGTGGTGGTTTTGAATTGTTATTGTCATTAGGTCCATTATAGGAATTCACTTCATCATCATTTTGTTTGGAGACATGCTTGCTAGCTACAAATAGAAAAATAAAACAATGAGAGTTTTGCTTTTGTATTTTATGTCTTAATTCATATAATTTATTGTCATGAAATTTTTTTATTTACCATTAAAACAAGAATTATGAAATTTGCAAAAAACAGCTTTAGATCAATAAAAACCAAAAAACATCTAACTATAATATAGTCAAGATGACTTTTTGTAGCATGATAACAATATACTCATTAATAACACAAGCACATTTGCAAAATTATTCCATATTATAATAGATCAAAGTAATAACTTCTACTTGAGTCTCAAGTCCATCACATAAAAAACAACAATAAGTGACTCTATCAATCCGACTCTATATAAATGATGTCAATCACACCACTGTCAGTAGGGGAAGTGCATATTTTTGCATGCTTGGCATGATCCTTAACACTTGAATGAACCACTCGTGCGCTAACTTTACATCTAAAATCAACATACTCCGGATTTTTCTTTATGAGCTCCTTCACTAATAGAAAACACATCAAACAAATAACAAAAAAACAACAAATCAAATAAATTTAAAAATTGCAATGTAACTACCTTGGGTATAAGCCTCTTGTGCGACTTCCTAGAACGAACCTCTCAAGGAACGCCTAGAAGTAGTCTTTTTTATAGCAGAACTCTTGAGCAAATTTTCCTTTGGAAGTCTTGTTAGGGACACAATTGCAATTGGAGATGACTACAAACTATGAGCGAAGGGCCTATTGTCCATATAAGAACATGCAAAATGGGCAGACGCACCTACGTGACATGCTTTAATAATTAAAACGCATTTTCAAACATATCATGGGTTCGTAAAGAAGGTGAGCTGCTGTTTCAAAGTTTACGAATATAGAAAACAATGAATTCTAAATAGTGAAATCTAAACTGTCTCAAGTCCATCTCCAGAACAAATTCGTCTTGCTTTCAAAACGGCAAGCCAAAACAAACATGCTCTATCTACAACTAAAGGTCATGATGCAAAGTCACAATCGCATCTGCTTGCCAATCATTTGAAAGGCTACGATATGCTTAGCAAATAGTTATAACTTTGACTAGGAAACATGTACGCCAAAGACACATGGGCTTATGCACAAGTTAAGAACCTACGTCAATAGCTTTACCTAGTCGCCAATGTTTTACAAAAGAATGAATACTGAAGCAGTAAATCAATCAAGATGGATCTTCACGACTTCCTTAGGATGGACTCCATGCTCGAAGTAGTATTACATAGGGTAGGCAAGATGAATTGTAAAAATTTAGCAAAACACGCAAAATGGAAAGCTGTCGAATCTCTTCAAAACTCAGAGTCACAGCATACCAAACAACTTCGTTAGAAATGACGAGATCTGAGATACGTCAATACTGTTGTTTGTAGCAATCCTCTTGCTATAAAGAAAAACAAACGAAAGCCATCCATTCTCTTTGAACTTAGAATCTATTAACGAATCAGAATGAATACTGAAGCAGTAAATCAATCAAGATGGATCTTCACGACTTCCTTAGGATGGACTCCATGCTCGAAGCAGTATTACGTAGGGTAGGCAAGATGAATTGTAAAAATTTAGCAAGACATGCAAAATGGAAAGCTGTCGAATCTCTTCAAAACTCAGAGTCACAGCATACCAAACAACTTCGTTAGAAATGACGAGATCTGAGATACGTCAATACTGTTGTTTGTAACAATCCTCTTGCTATAAAGAAAAACAAACGAAAGCCGTCCATTCTCTTTGAACTTAGAATCTATTAACGAATCAGAATAAACTAAAAGTTAGTTTATAATGAAAGAGTAGGTCGATACTTTTCTCTCTAGAGTTGTCTCCCATGTTTTCATTAGCCATGCTAACCTTGTTCTCCAAAACAACCTTTGTAGCTATAGGAGTGGCAGGTGATTGACATATGTCAGGGCAAACCTTCACAGGACCTGCATGCACAAGATAAACAGTTAGAAGAGATAATGCTTACACCGAACCAGCAAACACAAAGCTCTACGGAAGAAAAGCATGAAGTTAAAATCAAAGAAAGAATGAAGGAAGAGAAGAAATGGAAGAAAAGTTAGCTTTAGTGGAACCTCGCTCAAATGCTTCACTATCAGTGTCCATGTAGTCGCTGCTTCCTTCAATACCAGCCATCAAAACAAAACTAAGCGGTCTTGGACAGACAACAGACTGAGGAAGACTCTCTAAGCATCCACTTATTAAATAGGTAGGAGAGAAACTAAGCTCACGAGAACTTTTTGATAAGCCCATCATGGAGACTGGCGATGGCGAATCCTCCCCAGATACACTGCACAAAGAATGTAATAAAATAGACAAATTCTCGCTACCATCGCCATCAAATGACACCGCCAGTGCCGAAGACTCCACCCCTCCTTCTCTGCAGTAAATTCACGTTCGGGTTGTGGAGCCCTCCCGTCGGCGGAGCCCACCCATCTATGCAGTAGAAATCCCGCAATGCATGGACCAAGGCCATACAACATTGAAGCAACCCATTTAACTAAGCTAACTCTCAATTAGCATTCCATCTGCCAGCTAACTATCACTTAACATTGTGAAACGCCACGTGGAGGGTTATCCATCAAACAATAAAGACGTGGTAGTTCATTCATATCAACCAATCAAAATATAGGAATTTTTTAATTCAAAAAATAGTGATTTTTAGCTTTCCAAATTCACGTCTTTGCTAAGGCTACCCATGTGCAACACCAAACCGTATTCGTATTTCCTAGTAATGAGTACTTCCTATTAATGACTGGATCACAGCAGTCTTTGAATATATAAGTGCCTAAGAGCAGGTCCCCATGGACCAGCATATCCCATAGGTCCCCATGGACCAGCATATCGCTCGAAAGCCAGGATCGTCGAATTCTGTGGAGAGGCACCACCGGAGAAGAAGCTCCTTTCTAGGGGGTGGCAAGGGGCACCCCCTGGCGACCGGAGATGCCGCTCAGTAGTTTGGGTGCCTTTCTTGGGTGTGGTTCTAGGTGCCGTGAGTGCCTGGCATGAGGCCTGGAGGCATTGGAGGTAAGTGAAAAAAGCTCTGAGCAAGCTTTGTTCAGCACCTGCTCTTACTTCTCAGTCCTGACTGTTTATACTGTCTTCTAGCGGGTCATTTCACCCTTGGAATTCAAGCTCTCATGACTGAAAACACAGACGCGATGCAAATGAGAGGATTACTTCCGAACTTGGGTAATGAACCTTGCTCAGAAACCTTACTCCGAATACAAAACAGCGAGGAGAACAGCCTAAGAGCGGGTTCCCGAATACATACTCCGAATACAAAGCATGCATATTGGGTGACAATCACTTCTGATTTTTGGTAGATGTTCCATACTTCGAATACAAAGCATCGTGATGAAAAGCTTAAAGCTCGGAACTCTTGCCCTTTTTTCAGTCGTACAATTCGTCCGTGGGAACTGCTCAAGGTCTTTTGCCATCTTCAGCAATACCCACAGAAGAACCAGTCCCGCGTGCAGGAATCTGGAGTTTTATGAGGATGCGATATCTGAAAGAATGATCTATTGCAGACCCTAATTAATTATATTGAGAACAATGTCATCAACCTGTGACTTGGACCCAAATCGAGCTGCCAGGCATACCCGACTGCACTGGAAACATCATATAGTAGGCAGGAGGAGCTATATTGGCGTTCGGGGGGGCAACCACGGTGACGGTGTAGAGATTGCTGCCTAGTGCTACCCGTGACAGAACCTTCATACGCACTAAGCGCTGCCCCTGCGAATAAGAATGTGTGCTGTAAGGTGCACTTATCAAATTAATCTCAACTGAACCTGGTGCCCGCTGGCAAGCAAAGGTAACGGTGAAAACCAAAGCATAAGTCAGTTGAGTTGGAGCAGCTACGATAATTGGTCTTCTCGGAGTGTTAGCTGGCTGTAAATACGGTGGAGACCACGACTCGACTCGGAGCTCGGTGGGGAAGTCACCCGTGAAAGTGTAGAATTGATGTGTATTGCTGCCTGCAAGCAGAACTCGGCCGTCGGGAAGTAGGTTGGCAGTGGAATGATACATTCGAGGGATGGTGCCGGCGGGTTGGACAAGGAATCGCGTCGCAGAAGTGAAGCCGGGGCGGTATATCACTGGACTGAGAGCAGGATTCGTTGCTTCGCCCCAGCCCTGAGATCCATTCTGTGCACCATTGATGATAAGAACATCGCGCGACGGGAGCAGGATCATGTCTCCCATGCATCGGCGCAACGGCATTGTCTCCATAGACCAATTTGCTGTTGCAGAAGTCAC
The DNA here is from genome assembly GCF_047967505.1 of Dipteris shenzhenensis. Taxonomy (NCBI): domain Eukaryota; kingdom Viridiplantae; phylum Streptophyta; class Polypodiopsida; order Gleicheniales; family Dipteridaceae; genus Dipteris; species Dipteris shenzhenensis. Next base: position 39,866,156 of record NC_141596.1, on the reverse strand, counting down.
CACCATTCTGCCACAAGTTTGTGAACATGGGAACTGCTTACTCGATTGCTTGAACGCGCCCAGCTGCGCCCCTCCGCAAACCATCACTTCCGCAGCTTTGTAATAGGTTGGACCATCCAACGGAAGAAGAACGGAGCTACCTGCGGATGGATAGTTGCGGGGCTCGCCTGGGATTGTCGGATAGGTCCGCAGGACCGTATTTGTATTGTAATTGAGAAGAATGGAGTCCCGATTGGCAAAGATGAAGAGATTTCCGTCGGGCAACAAATGTACGTAAGGGTAGTAGTTGTCGTTCTCGAAGTCGTTTGTGGCGTTGAGAAATGGGAGAGAGTAACTCCCTTCGCCGGCAGCCTTGGGGATGAATTCGTACGTGAAGACTCCCCTTCCTCCAACGATGATCGTCCTTCCATCTGGCAACAATTGGTTTGTGGCATACCATCTGGGATCCTTCAGCTGCACTACTGGGTCTTCCACCCAGTCGCAAGTACCATTCGCTGGACATGGCGCTAGTCGGCGGATCTTATACTTTCCGTCAAAATCACCTCCTGTCTGCATCATTGTTCCATCAGCTAAGAATTGACCAGAAGAACACCAGGTATCCGTGAAAATGAAGAGTGGGCGCACGGTGTTGGAGGCGGCGTCGAACATGACGGAGTGGGCTGTGCAGTCGTGCTTCAGAGTAAGGTCGTTAGGGTTGTCTCTGCAGGTACCGTTTGGGAGGTTGATAAGGGAAGGCCCGATGTCCGTTCTGTCCAAGAGGATGACTGTGTTGAAGCGAGTAACAGCAGAATGCATGGAGGCGATACCTGCATTGCTGAGAAGCAACTCGAAGGTCCCAACTGGATCTGCTCCATGAACCGTGGGACTAGTGAAGAGCAGGATGGAGGAAAGGATCAAATGAAGAAAGAGAAGCTGGGACATGGTGTGGAGGTCCACTGAAGTGAAGGGATGCTAGAAATGAAGCAATGGGAGATACAGCGGGAGATGCAAGTCTATATCTATCTGCATAGAGGTACGATTCTACGTTAGAGGGAAGCAAGGACAGAAGTAGAGTTTCCTCAAGGATTTCTAAGAAGCTGGGAGGCATAGATAGAGTGCAATTTCTGTATGGATTTGCAAGCTGAGACGATCTAATTTGCACAAGATACCGAGATGGAAAGCAAATCAGAGACGATGACGGGACTTTCTGTATGGAGTTGCAAGGTGAGAAAATCTAATTCGCACAAGTTACCAAAATGGAAAGCAAGCCAAAGACGAAGACTGGCGTTTCTGTATGGATTTGCAAGATGAGAAGATGTAATTAGCACAAGATACCAAGATGGAACGCAAGCCAGAGACGAAGATGGGCCAGTTGATGGGAGCACTCAGATGATGCAGGGCAGCTGCTCAAAGAGCTACCATGCAACACCCCAGATCCTATCAACTTAGTGGCTTTCTGGCTGCTCGGGTGGCTTTATCGCTGCTGGCTTTGAATACATCCATCCACCTTCAACTTCAAAATTTACAAGGTTTTTTTTCAGGATTTTGCAGGTTTTTCACCAAAATATAACTAAAATGGCCTCAAAATCACATATGCAAAAACCTTCTCTCCCAAAATTTTAAGGCTTTTTCTCAATTTAACAATTCGTGTAACGTAAAACCTCAGTTTTTGGTGAACACTGGAAGCGTCTTTGCTTTGTAGTGAAATTTAACTTTTTCATTTTCATTCGAGGTTGAAACTTGAATTGTGTATAGCCCGAGTGAATTTGGGCATTCGTTAGCTTTTTTGTTTTTGGCATGCCCCTTTAGTGGTAGGGCTTAGTAACTCCTTAGCTTGTTAAATCCTTGTTTTTTGAGAGAAAATTAGTTTCTTGGGAATTTCTAGAGCCTTGCTAATTTGAAAGAGAAAAATAATTTGTTGATAATTTCTAAATCCTTGTCTTTTCAAAGCTTTGGATTCATCCTTGTGTACATATCTCCGCTGCTCCTGTCGGCCATGTACCTACTGCATTCAATACCAATCCATGTACTTTCACAACGCATCCTTTCCCCTCTTCTTTGTTGGCAAGATTCACTCTTGGCTCGCCCACCATATTCCAAAGTCACAATCACAACAAGACAAAGCACCCACAAACGCACACACAGACGCGTTTACTGAACTAAAAAAAACTTACGAGCGCGTCTATTTACGCATTTAATTGTGCGTCTAGAGACTCGCATCTAACAGTGCATCTATATAGCAGACAGACACGCATATAGATGCGCATCTAGACCCCTAAATAGATGCTCTGCTAAAAATTTTAAAAAATAGACAGACGCATCGTTAAACGCGTGTATAAACGCATTTATAAACGGTCTTATAGACGCTTTTATAGATGCGTAAATAGACGCTCCTCGAATAGACAGACGCGTATATAGACGCACTTAGATGCACTACATAATATATTTTTTTAAATTTACAGAATGTTGTGTATGTTGTGTACATGCTATATAGTTACAGGAATCCCATTTCCACATTGTATAATTCAATTCTTACAGCCAATCGCATTTTAATTACAATTCCAAATAAAACATTACAACTCCGAGACGTAATAAAATTGAAAGCTCAAAAAGTGCTTGTATGTACATATAGCACGAAGCTAAGCCACATCATGTGGCTTCAAGTAGAAAAAATAAGAGGAGTGTATATACAAGAGGCACCAAGCCAAGCCAGTGGCTTTAAGTACAAAAAAGAATAGCTAGCACTACTTCTACGACTAATCTATGTTCTCCACGTCCTCGCTCCCTTCCACACTCCCTTCTGCGCTCCCTTCTACGCTCCCTTCTCTGCCTCCTTCCTCGTCTTCTTCCTCGTCTTCTTGTTCAAATCTTTACTTATAATATTGACATTATTTAATTACTTTCAAATACCTCAGCGGCCGCTCCAGTAGCCCAGATATACTGCTCCTCAGTAATCAACCCGTCATGATAGAAGTGCTTCCATGTATCTCCTCTGTGATGGTGGTGGTGGTAGGCTGTCTCGATAGGAGTAGGGTATCTATCCACAATCTCAAGCTGTAAGATGACACAATTTGCGGAGGGGTTAGTACAAAGAAACAACCTCCTAATAAACTACATAAGCAATATAATTTGAGATCAATACTTACAAATTGGGCCTCCCATGATTCAACACCCCCTGCTCCAAAATGCATGCTTCTATATTGCTCCATCTGGATCCTTCGTGCCTCCACATGCTGCAGACTGGGGTCCTCCCTCGTTGACTTCATTGCTTTCTTCCACTCACGCTTGTGAGTGGTGTGAGGTGGGCACCTTAGTGGTTGACCTCCCTCGAGCCTGGCAAGCTCCGCTAGTGCCTGCCTCTTAAGCAAAGATCTTTTATTGCCAAGTATCGTAACAATCTTTGACAGCCCATTTATCTGTGAACTGACGATTGGGGGGGTTAGGACACTTAGAGCAAACAGCAGCGAGGGTCTCATCAGCCAACCTCTTTGGATGGTCTTTGTAGTGGATAAAGCATTCTCTGTAATTGTTAGCAATTACAGAGTGCATGAAGGCCATGATGTCCTTCCCCTGTGCATCCATCAAGATGCCTCCTGTCTGAGTGATGTCATAGAAGATCCTACCATCACCCGGCAGCACGTCCAAATCATCTGAATCATCATCGTCCCCACCACCACTCCTCCCAAAGCATTGTGCCATGCATTCCCCACCGCTCTCCCTGGTACCATGTCATGTCGAGCTAGTACGTTGGCCACTCGTAGCTGGAGACTGCACGGGACTATGGGGACCACTCGTAGCTGGAGAACCGAGTCTCGACTGCATAGGAGTACGCCAAGGGCTCTGCGAGACAGAAGGACCTCTTGACGGCATAGGGGAAGGGGCATAAGACGGCATGGGGAAAGGGGTATAAGACGGCATGGGGGAAGGGGCATAAGATGACATGGGAGAAGGGCCTCAGCTATGTAGCCGGCTGGGCTGTGCTGACTCTGTTGGGGTAATCTCAGCTAGTGTAGGGTTGGGGTCGTTTGGTTTCTGTAGTGCTGACTCCTAGGGGGTGTTTAGAGTACCCATCATATACCCGTATAACTTTGCAGGACTGGGAGGGTGCCATAAAAGGTCATATAAGTCCCTAAAAATAGACTCCCAGAGATGAGGTGAGCCCGAAGAGCTTCCTAGCCACATGATGAATTGGAAAAAAGAAAAAAAGATGATTACTGATGAGCTAAGAAAAAAGGGAAAGGGAAGAAAATATTACTGTCGGAGCGTGTCTATAGACGCATCTGAGAAGCGCGTATAATAGCGCATCTATAGACACAGCTGTCTGTGTCTGCAAACAGTCTAGACATGCCTGTAGACGCGGTTTTAGATGCGCCCTGAGACACGTCTATAGACGCACTCTGACAGACAGACTATTCTAAAAAGTAGAAAAGGACATGCGCCTGACACAAAAATGTAACACTGATACCAAAATCATTCGTTTGTTGGATACGACAAAGGACAAATACAAAGAGAGCAACTTCCAAAAAAGATCAACCGTAAAGAGACTTACCTTGGATAGAGGTATGGAAGCTTCTTCTCCTTCTTCAAAGTTGCTTCTCTTCCTTGTTCACCCTCTTCTCCTGTAAGCCTGGAAGTAAGTGTGGGTGCCTTTCTCTTAAGTATAAGCTTGGAAGTAAGTGTAGGTGCCTTCCTCTTAAGCGTCGAAACTGTGGATCTATTAATAGCAAAGCAAGCAAGCCGCGCGAAGTATAAGTAATGTGAAGAAAAGCAAAGCGAGCGTGCTAAAAGCAGATTTGAAAACTGCATCTAATAGCGCATCTAAATACACGTGTAATTGCATGTCTAGATATACTGAGCAGACGCAGTTTTAGATGTGCCTATAGACGCACACCATAGAACAAACAGATGCGGTTTTAGACGTGCCTTTAGACGCGCCACAGAGTTTTAAAATTAAATATTTAAAGAAAAGAAAATTTTTTTGGGTTGTCTGTTTGTAGGATTTCATCTTCAAGAAGTAGCTCTTCAAGAAGTAGCTCTAGTGAGGATGAATCCCTCCGTATCCACCATCCGAAGGGAGGGATGATAGCATGGAGTAGGACAATCTTTTTACTGCAGCATCGACTCCACTGTTTGAGGGGTGCACTTTCTCTGTTCTATGTGCCTCCCTTGAGTTACTAAACTTGCAAACCATCTTATATAGATGGAGCAATGCAAGTTTGAATGCATTACTCAAGTAAGCTTTAAAGTCTATTTTGTAAACATGGTGAATTATGCTAGTGGGTCAATTACTCAAATGTTTTTCCTCATTTATGGTCTTCACGTGCAGGCTATTGTGTAAAATGCTTCCAATTAGGGAGAATAAATTAACGACCTCAAGAGATATGGCAAGGCAACATGTGACCTCTCTTAGAGGATTAGATTACAAGCACATCCATGCATGCGTCAACGATTGCGTTTTGTTTCGTGGACTACATAAGAATGCAAGAGAGTGTCCTCCTTGTGTTTGAGAAAGGCGGTTGTTAAAGGTTCGAGGGTGGCAAGGAGTTTGTTAGAATTATGATCAGTTTATCGATGCTTATGTGCCATTTGAAAGATTATTTTGTTGACTTTTGCACTCTTGTGAATGGCTTACATGTCATGCTATCATGTTTGTTTTTTGGCAGCAAGGTTGTCAAAGTTTATTTCTTTGAAAGTTGACTTTGATTGAATGGTGCAGATTTCCTTCCGAATCTTCATAGCTCCAATTCCGGTCTTATACTATAACAATAGACTCAAACTTAGGTAGGCCTTTCCATAAACTTACCACCTACATTCAATGCACAGCTCCATAGACCAATCTTAGGCATCGATACAATCATACTAACTCCCATCAGAATAGATTCCTACGCTAAAAAATGACCAAATTTTTTGCAAGACCAAAATGGATAAAATGCTTGCCCTCTAAGTGGCGAGTAGCAAACAAAACCTAGGGAAGAAGGCAACATTACTATGTCTCCCAACAAACAATGGTAGAACAAACCCTGAAGATTGAAGTAGTGGCAAAGAGCCTGTGGCTTGAACCAAAATCTAGACCATCAGACACAACCAAAAGACATGGGTGAAGGTTTTCATTCGACCCCTCCTTACACATCTTGCTCGAGTGAGTAATTAACAAGCAAGAACAAGCTAGATATTCATGTTTTGGTTTCCATCTTGTAACTATGTTTTTTGTTATTAGTTATCAGTTGTTTATCAGTTGTTACTTAGTGCTCCACAACTATTTCTGAGTGTAGTTATTAGTTGCTACTTAGTTCTCCACAACTATTTATGAGCTGCTCATTAAGTGTTTAAAATGGTTGACGAGCACGATGTTACTTAGTGCTCCACAACTATTTCTGAGTGTAGTTATTAGTTGCTACTTAGTTCTCCACAACTATTTATGAGCTGCTCATTAAGTGTTTAAAATGGTTGACGAGCATGATGCAACTCCCAAGTCGCTTGTCCACGCATATGTGATGAGATATAACTACTAATAATGCTAAGAGAGTTGACCCATATCTGAGATCTCCAGACTCTAGTGTTGGGTTCTCGATAAGACATTTGCTGAGAGTGTACCGTTGGGATCGTTGGGAACGTGCAGCCGGTTCTTTTGCCATGCAAGAGTCGAGACAAAGGAATTGAACGTGGGAGCGTCGCCCAGGACCCAAACCAATAGATGATGAGTTGTCCTGGGGTTGGCAGATGCTTAAAAAGGCGCTATCAGCTTCATCATGCACCACTACGTGCAAGCCTCATCAGTGATCACCGACTCTCACTCTCAATGCTTCAATCTCTCCACGTCTCTCATCAATTATCACAAATCGTCACTAGCTAGCTATAGTAATACTCTTTTGGCATTTCTTACGTGCATTAAGTACAATGGTCAACAGATCTGTGACATTCTGATCTGTTTGCAGATTTTTAGGTGCTGTTCGGCAACTTCGGCTCACACAAACTGTTGAATCACGACTCGTGAACTTCTAACAACCTGGTGAATGTCGAGCCACGGAACTTCCGGCATTCCCGGCCATGTCATTACGACGTTTTTGGTAGAACACAGCCACCTTCACGACTCCACCCGTGACGGGGCGCTCCTCGCTACGCTGTCCTAATCGGCAGGAGGAGCCAGGTAGCTAAGAGCGCGTTCCCGCGATGGCCATTCTGAGCGGAATTGCTTCGCTTCGCCTATCGATGCGCTTGCTTCGAAGTATAGGAATGTAAGATTAATGCTCTTGCATTCCACATAAACCTCCGAGGTTATGCGAATGAGCACAAGTATTATTATTGTAATCAATCATCAATCAATACAATCATTCTAACGTTACACGTATGCCCAAGACTCATAATCTTACATGGTATTAGACTAGGCAATGGGTCCAACCCAGCCATGCTTCCACAACATCTTGGCCTGTTAATCCTCCTCACTAAAGGATCGTATGCAAATAACATAGTCCCAACAAGCACAACAAGACAAAGCACCCATAGACGCGCGCACAGACGCGTTTCATGAACTAAATAAAAAACTTACGGGCGCGTCTATTTGCGCGTCTGGAGACCCGCGTCTAATTGCGTGTCTATATATCAAACTTATGCGCATATAGACGTGCACAAAGACGCATAAATAGACGTGCTTATATAGACGCACGTATAGACGCAAGTCGAATAGACAGACGCGAATGTAAACGCGTTTTTAAACGCACTGATAGACGTGCTTTTTTTTTTAAAAAAAATTACAGAATACTGTGTATGTTGTGTATGCTGTATAGTTACAAGAATCCCATATCCACATTCTGTAATTCAATTCTTATAGCCAACCGCATTTTAATTACAATTCCAAATAAAATATTACAACTCCAAAACGTAATAAAATTGAAAGCTCAAAAAGTGCTTGCATATACATATAGCACGAAGCTAAGCCACGTCATGTGGCTTCAAGTATAAAAAATAAGGAAGCTAAGCCATGTCATGTGGCTTCAAGTACAAAAAATAAGAGGAGTCTATATACAAGAGGCACGAAGCCAAGCCAGTGGCTTTAAGTACAAAAAAGAATAGTAGCACTACTTCTACGACTAATCCTCACTGCCTTCCACGCTCCCTTCTGCGCTCCCTTCTGCGCCTCCTTCCTCGTCTTCCTCGTCGTCTTGTGCATGGGCCTGTAAACAAGGGACAACATATATCAATGTATGAAAAATCAAATCTTTACTTATAATTTTGGCATTATTTAATTACTTTCAAATACCTCGAGGGCCTGTCCAGTAGCTCGGGTATACTGCTCCTCAGTAATCAACCCGTCATCATAGAAGTGCCTCCATGTATCTCCTCTACGATGGTGGCGGTGGTAGGCTGTCTCCACTGGAGTAGGGTATCTGCCCACGATCTCAAGCTACATGACCGCGATACACTTTGTGGAGGGATTAGTATAAAGAAACAACCAACCTCCTAATAAACTACATAAGCAATATAATTTGAGATCGATACTTACAAATTGGGCCTCCCATGATTCAACAACCCCTGCTCCAAAATGCGCGCTTCCATATTTCTCCATCTGGATCCTCCATGCCTCCACGTGCTACAGACTGGGCTCCTTCCTCGCTGACTTCATTGCCTTCTTCCACTCACGCTTGTGAGCGGTGTGGGGCGGGCCCCTTGGAGGTTGACCTGCCTCAAGCCTGGCAAGCTCCGCTAGTGCCTGCCTCTTAAGCGAAGATCTTTTATTGCCAAGTATGGTAACAATCTTTGACTTGGCCCATTTATATGTGAATTGGCGATTGGGGGGGTTAGGATACCTAGAGCGAACAGTAGCGAGGGTCTCATCAGCCAACCTCTTTGGGTGGTCTTTATAGTGGATAAAGCAATCTCTGTAATTGTTAGCAATTACAGAGCGCATGAAGGCCATGATGTCCTTCCCCCGCGCATCCATCAAGATGCTGTCTGAGTGATGTCATAATAAATCGTACCATCACCCAGAGGCACGTCTAAATCATCTGAATCATCCTCCTCCTCACCGCCACATGGCCCAAAGCACTGTGCCATGCATCCGCCACCGCTCTCCCTGCTACTGCGCCTGCTACCCTGTCGTGTCGAGCTCGTACGCTGGCCACTCATAGCTGGGGACTGCACGGGACTATGCTGACCACTCGTAGCTAGAGAACCGAGTCTCGACGGCTGGGGAGTACGTCGACGGCTCGCCGAGACAGAAGGACCTCCTGACGGCATGGGGGAAGGGGCATAAGACGGGATGGCAGAAGGGACATAAGACGGCATGGGGAAAGGGGCATAAGACGGTACGGGGGAAGGGGCATAAGATGGCTGTGCTGACTCCGCTGGGGTGATCTCAGGCGGTGTGGGGTGGCTCGGAGTTTGTAGTGCCGACTCCTGGGGAGTGTTAAGGGTACCCGTCATATACCCGTATAACTCCGCAAGACTAGGAGGGTGCCCTAAAAGATTATATAAGTCCTTCCAAATCGATTCCCGCGGATCAAGTGAGCTAGAAGCACTTCCTCCCCACATGTTGAACTGGAAAAAAGGAAACAAATCTATTACTTTGGGAGCTGAGAAGAAAGGGGAAGAAAAAAGAGGCTCTGTCAGAGCGCGTCTATAGACCCGTCTGATTTGCGCATCTATAGACGCGTCTAACAGAGCGTTTAATAGTGCATTTAATAGTCCATCTAACAGTGCGTTTAACAGTCCGTCTAATAGTGCGTTTAACAATGCGTTTAAAAGCGCATCTAACAGTGCGTTTAAAAGTGCATTTAACAGGGCATCTATGTGAGCGTCTACAGATGCATCTGTGTGTGTCTACAACAAGCCAGACACGCAGATAGACGTGCCTGTAGATGCGCTTTTAGACACGCCCTGAGACGCGCCTATAGACGTGCTCCGACAGGCGAGAATACTAGAAAGTCGAAAAGGACGTTGCGCCCGATAAAAGAACGTGACGCTCATACCTAGATGCATTTCCTGGATGCGAGAAAGTACAAAACTGGAAAGAGCAAGCAAGAACAACTTCAAAAGGACTTACTTGGATAAAGGTATGGAAGGATCTTTCTTTTCCAAACTTGTTTCTTCTCCTTGTTCATACTCCTCCTCTCCTTTAGGCTTGGAAGTAAGTGTAGGTACGGTCCCTTTCTCTTGAGTGAAAGCTTGGAACTGTGTATGGGAGGCTCTCTCTTAAGCTTCGAATCTATGGAACTGCTAATAAAGAAGGAAGGAAGCCGCTCGCGAAGTTTAAGTAATGAAAAGAAAAGCAAAGCGAGCAGCACGCCGAAAAGCAGGTTTAAAAGCCGCGTCTATAGTCACGTCTATAGTCGCGTCTATTAGCGTGTTTATAGGCGCGTCTGAATACATAGAGTAGACGCGCATTTAGATGCGCCGTTAGACGCGATGTTAGACGGGACTGTAGACGTGGCGATAGACGCAACACAGAGTTTAAATTAAGCATTTGAAGAAGAGCAAATTTGGTGGGTTGTTTGTTTGTAGGATGTCTCCATCTTCAACAAGTAGCTCCAATGAGGATGAATCCCTCCGTATCCACCATCACGAAATGTGGTTGGAGCAAAAAATCAAATGTGTGTGTGATCGATGTCGAGGAAACATGTATCGTGCATGCAGGATTACGCTCAATCATATCTCAAAGTATGGAGAATGGGATGTGACCGTAAACAGGGTAAGGCTTTGTAAGTTAAGGTTGATTGAGATACCTATGGGTGTTCATATGTTTGAGTTATGATCCCGTTTTAATTTGATACAGGATGCAGTGCCACACCCGCACATGTTACCCTATCCCCGTCGTGAGGAGGCGAAGCATCGGTGATATGACGTGGGATCTTCAGGAGGGACCGTTACAGATGCATGGAGTGATGGTGATAGTAGCCCTCCGCCATTACCTCATGAAGCCATGGAGGAGGAGGTGTTTGATGATATGGTGCGGGATTTATATGTCCATCAAGGGAGGGATAATAACATGGAGCAGGATGATCTTTTTACCGCAGCATCGACTCCATTGTTTGAGCGGTGCACATTCTCTGTTCTACGTGCCTCCCTTGAGTTACTAAACTTGCAAACCATCTATGGATGGAGCAATGCAAGTTTGAATGCATTACTCAAGTAAGCTTTAAAGTCGATTTTGCAAACATGGTGAATTATGCACGTGGGTCAATTACTCGAATGCTTTTCCTCATTTATGGTCTTCACATGTAGGCTATTGTGTAAAATGCTTCCAAGGGAGAATAAATTACCGACCTCAAGAGATATGGCAAGGCAACATGTGACCTCTCTTGGAGGATTAGATTACAAGCGCATCCATGCATGCGTCAATGATTGCGTTTTGTTTCGTGGACTACATAAGGATGCAAGAGAGTGTCCTACTTGTGGAGAGGCAAGATATAGAGCAGATCTCAAAACCTTGGACGTGCCTCGTAAGGTATTGCGACATTTTCCCATAATCCCTCGCATCCAATATATGTTCAAGTGCAAATCTATTGCAGAGCTCATGTCATGGCATTCCTCCCATCGATCAACCGATGGCAAGTGGAGAACTCCCGCGGACTCTCCTCCGCGGACTCTCCTGTGTGGAAGCATATTGAAGACACATGGCCAAGCTTCAAGGAAGAACCTAGGAGCTTGAGACTTGGATTGGGTATGGACGGTGTGAACCCATTTGGTCTCAAAAGCACGTCTTACAGTGTATGGCCAGTGGTATTGGTGAATTACAATCTTCCACCCTCTATGGCTATTAAGAAAGGACATGTCATGCTGTCCCTTCTAATTCTAGGGAAACATAAAGTCAAAAACCCTGATGTTTATTTGGAGCCTTTGATTGATGAGCTAGAGATACTTTGGAGAGGTATCGAGGTGCATGATGTGAGCAGGCCTCCCTTGTCACGAGACTTCAACTGCAAAAAGCAGTCTTGATGTGGATGATGCATGACTTCCCAGGCTATGGCGAGTGTTCAGGTAAGCATTGCATTTTTTAATTATGAATAGGCAAAGGACGTGGCACCCTAAACCCACCTTCCACTCTTAATTGCATCTATTGTTCAGGTCTCACTACATCGGGTTACCATGCATGTCCTGTTTGTGGTCCTTCGCTAGTTGCCTCACGGGCAGACGCATTGAATAAGGTCATCTATGAGAATCACCATCGATTTCTCCCACCTGATCATCCTAGATATGTTGCCCCTTGGAATGAAGTCCTCCCACAATCACTCACCGCGGGAGATTGGATGAGAATTTGGGACGGTTCCACGACTCCTCCACCACTTGGCATGAGCTGGTAAGGGTTTGTAACTATTGGCTGGAAGTAAAGATTGGCTATATTGGTTGAAAGTAAAGATTCCACGCTAACACTTTATTTTGTTTAGATACTCCATCTTTTATCGTTTACCATATTGGTCCCACCTCAAGATCAATCACCTGCTCGATCCCATGCATATCTTCAAGAATGTGGCATCTACCATTTGGGAGCATTTGAATGGGACACGAGATTTGGCAGGCATAAGGGAGGATCTACGTACCACAGGGAGGATGCGTGAAGCTTGGCCTCAAGAGAGACCAAATGGGCGTGTTTTTTTACCTCGTGCACTGTGGATGTTATCAAAGCTAGAGATGGCGACGGTGAAGCGCGCTATTACTACAATTCGTACTCCCACTGGATGCATGAGGTGTTTGAAGGGAGCCTTTACAAAGAGCAAGAAAAGAGGTGTAGAGCAATTATATGGCTTGAAATCTCATGATTGGCACAAGATGCTCCAAGTAAGTATTTTATATGCATAATATCTTTTTCCTTTCAAATTTGTGAGTGAATAGCTATAAGCAACTAATCAACCACCTCCTCGCGGGTTCAGTTCATACTACCTACTAGCATTTCACGTAGTGCATCGAAGGACGTGAAAGATTGTATTTACAAGATGGGCGAGCTTGTGAGGTATGTGAGCTCAAAGGAAATAGATCCCACCACGCTTGAGAATGCTCGAGTTATGTCAGTGGAGGCGGTTTGTTTAGTGGAGGAGACATTTCCACGTTCTATTCTCACAAGCCAACTACATCTCATAGTACATTTGGTGGATGAGATTGCTATATGCGGTACTATACATGCACGATGGTTGTTCTTCCTCGAGCACTTCATGAAGACCTTGAAGGGCTTCGTGAGACAAAACGCAAGACCCGAAGGTAGCATGGCCGAGGGTTGGTTGGTACAAGAGTCACTTGTATATATTTCTGAGTTTCTTGTTGATGTGGATAGCTCTCTCCCACGACTATGGAGAGATGATGAAGACCTAAGGATGACCTCTATTGTGCCTCAAGGAAAAAGGATGCAACAAAATAATAGACACAGAGTTGCATAATAGTATCAACCTCTTTTGCGTGCTTTATAGTGATGTGATGAAAAGATGGGTGACAAGATACGAGGATGCAAAGGCAAGAAGACAAGAAGAAAGGGCCCTCTTTCGTACACACCACGGATCTTGTGTGCCATACCCTCAGCATCTAAGAGCACTTCCAAAGGATATTCATGTGGATTGGCTACTTGATGAAATGGAGAAAGCAGAGAAAGACGAGGGGATGCATATCACAATGGAAGAATGGGAGTATGCTAGGGGATGCATGAGCAAGGTCGGTATATAGAATGTTATGCATAAGTTAGGAGCTTTTTATAATTTAGATTGCTTATTTAATTGATTTTTTCTTGGTGTAGTGCACTATGTTCAATGCTATATGGTGTGAGGGCAAGCATTTTCGAACACAACAGATTGATGATAAGAGAAACACACAAGATTGTGGCGTCATTGCTAGCTTTGAGGGAGACAATGGAGCCATGGATGATTATTGTGGCATAATCCAAGATATCATTATGCTTGACTTTCGATGCTTCTTTGTGTATGTTTTGGATGTAAAGTGGTTTAAGGACGTGGTGGAAAGAGGCCCTAATGCAACAATCAAATGCCATGCAAGTGTGGCTTTGTAACTATTGACTCCACAAAGTTTTAGCAAAGTAGGAAGGACACACTAGTACTACCGCAACAATGTGAACAGGTACTGTGCACACACATAAAAATACTCGCTTTTAAATATTTGATGCAAGAAAAGTAACATGATTGTATTTGTGTTTGAATTAGGTTGTCTATCAACCAATGGTGGATAATAATAGATGGTGGCATGTCATACCTATTATGCCACATTCCAAAGTGATGTATAGTACATTTACTAATATGGAGCGTATGGAGGATGATCATGGCCATGGACGTGATGATGACCGTGATACAAGAGAGGAGGATGATCATGAGATAGGAGATATAGATATTGAGGCCGGCATTACCCATGAGGACAAGCCTACCATTGGAGATGCTGATTTCGATGAGCACATGAGTGGCACAAGTAGTAGTGGGTTGAATGTATTTGTAGATCTAAACACTTGTTTGGATTTTGAAGTAGATAGTTTGGCAAGGGTTGATCTCATTGAGGATGAGATTGAACCGTAGCCCCACAATTGATATTGGCAAAACTATTTTACATATTGTCTCATTCTCCTCATTTCACTTAATTCTTGTATATGTGGGCTTGCAAAAAATTATGTGCTTTGGTAATCATGGGCAATGTTTGGAAAGCAATGATGTACACCAAAATCTCACTTTCTGTATTCTCTGGAGCGCATCTATTTACGCGTCTAAATGTGCGTCTGAGTCTCAGTGTAAACACGCAAACGCGCAAATACACGCGCAAATAGACGTGCCAATAAAGGGGTTGTTAGACGGGCCCGTATTTTCTCAGGTCAAACGCGCAAATAGACGCGGTGATTTACACGTAAATAGACAAGCGTTTAGCCGTGCATTTAGACGCGCCCGTAATTTCTCTACTAAAGCAACGCCTATAGACGCGCCCGCTATTTTGCACGTCTACCAAGCGCGTCTATAGTTGCTTTGTGTTGTTGTGAAGGGGAAAGAAGGCAGCACAGAGGAGAGAATGGGCAAGAAGACCCAAAAGTAGGTGAACTCTAGCCTCGAATAGGAGAAGAACAGGGCAAGAACACGTAAACATCAAATATGATGAAAATGGCCACCTGCAACCAACAAATGCAGATGCAGAAGTAGGCACGAACCCACAAGACCTGGCTGAAGGTGACAACCTGGCTACATGCAAAGCACAAAAGCTTGAAGGTGGACTCTCCTCCAACAAAGGAGCACAAAGACAAGGGTAGTCTTTGACCCAAAATAGGAGTAGGATTCGACGACTCAACGCTGATAGGAAATTACCACAAATGGTGAATTCAGGACAACCAAAATTCTCTCAACCCCATCGAAATGTATGTAGATCCAAGAATGGTAAAGTTTGCCTCTCTACCGAGGGGATAGCACGTTTGATATTTTTATGGAGTTACAGAAAATATACATACATAAGGGGTTTTTTAATTCAAAAAGTGAAAATTTTCATACACACTGAGGGATACTTTAACCATCTCAAAATTTACAAAAGGGGTGTATATAGTTTATAAAAATCCATAGGTAGGGGTTTCTTTTAATACCCCTTGATCGCATGTACTATATGGGGTTTTTACATAGTGGCCCCCTAGGCCTCTCTACTCAAATAATGAGTAGAAGCCATGAATTGGCGATATGCATCACGAGGTGTGGCCATTGGAGGTCTGTAGATGCTGGTGAGTTAAGGGTGAAGAGATTGAGTGTAGAAGATGAGCATAATAAAGGCTGTTTTTAGCCCTAGGGTCTTTATACAGCTGACTCTAAACTCTTTAAAAGTTAAAGGTAGCAATTTAGGGATAAAATATTGGGCACTAAATTATATTGGCTCATTTTTATTGAACCTAGGAACCAATATCCAAATCTATTGCCACGATTACATACTGTAAGCATGAGAATAATTTACCATGACACTTTTTCCCAAAAAATCAACATTTTAACAGATTTAAAAAAATAATATAGACTCATTGCTTGTGAATTTTAAAACTACTAAATTTATTAGCAATCAACATTTTAAAGATTCAAAATATAATATAGATTAATTTCTTTTCAACTTCAAAACTACTAAATTCGTTAACAATTAATCTTTAAAATACTAAACAAACTAATATAGACTCATTGCTTGTGAACTTCAAAACTACTAAATTTATTAAGTTTAGACCATTGCACCCTTTCATAAATCACATGACAATTCAAAAACTTTTAAATTTATTCGATACTAGTATGAATGGCCAAGATACAAGGAGACTTCCATTTGATGTTGTGCGTTGATGTCGCTTCAAGTCACCTCCTTACTATCTTACCATTCAGTGTGAAGAAAAAGTCATTATTATCAAAGGTGATAGCAATGTATTCTCAAATGTGCTTCAAGCTCCAATTGTCTATGTCCTTAAGGCATTTGATTTCAGCATTTGGCATACATATCTATACCCCTGTGGTGTCCACTACATCACAATTCATAGGTATCCATCTGACTTGAATATTTTTCCAATGTCTATAAGCATGTCTCAGAGATTTTTTGCTTTTGTTGAGCCCAACTTTCAGCTGAGAAAGTTGTCAAGGATGAAGTTAATTAGTTATTCACATTGAAATGTTCTTGTGGAACTTCCATTGTGTTGGGAATTACTTGTGTGGCCGATTCTTGCATAGCTACCCTAATGATAGATACTAAATTTCTCAGTAAGGAAGGTTCTTATGTGGCTCCCAGCGTCGATTCACCTCTTGTCTTGGTAGGTTCTTGTGTTACTGTCTCTTTTTTCAAGATAGGTTCTTGTTTTACTGCCATTCGCCTTGAAGACGATGCAATAAAGTGACATGCCTTTCGAGAGACTTGCAATCAAGCAGGTTCTTGTGTTATTATCTCCCTTTTTGAGACAACTTCTTGTGTAACCACTCAAGAGGAGGTAGATGAATTCCTTTGTATATCATTCTGCTACATTGGTGTTTTTCCCTCGTCCACGGCAAGCAGATTCTTGTTGTTCTTGGCATTTGTGCAAAGTAGTTTCTTGTGTGACTATTACTAGTGCATCTGCACTCGTTGATGCTTTTGTATCACTAGATTTGGAGCTCCGCTCCTACTTTTGCAATGGAGATGGTGTACATTTAGGCTTAGGGCAAGCATGCATGGGCTCTTGATTGTCGAAGCGTGGTTTGGGTAGCCATATATAAGAGCTACCAAGGTAATATCCCTAGGCCTCAAGTAGTCTTGTGGGAACCCATTGGTAATGTACCTTCCTTGTTGGATGGTGTCATTTTCTTCTTTGACATTGAGGTTTTTTGTTTACATGTGGGGGTGGATGGCAATGGTGAGCTTGATGTTTAGAGTAGGGGGTGGCTTGATATGTTGGGAGTCCAAAAATATGGTTCACCCTCAAAGTATCCTCGAGCCTTCAATAGATCCTTTCGAACCCATATTTGCTTGGTTGCCTTTTGTTCTTGTCTTCTTCCTTAGTGGTATCCTTGTCAAGGTGGGGAGGTGGAAGTAGTTGCTGATTCCTTGACTAGTGATTGGTGCATCTTGATGGGATGATTAATCACCAAATAACCCTTTATAAGTGTCTTGGATCCAGCTTTCACCAAGAATGGGAGGCTTCCGTTAAGGTACTTGCAGGAGCTAAAAAGAACTTCCAAGTCACAATGTAATTGTCCAAGGAAACATTTCAACATTAAAGAACCAACAACCTTAACAGAGGTACCCTCTATGGATTGAATTTCATAATCACATACTTGAAGGCATACTTGACTGAGATGCTATAGGGAGATGAGGCTTTTTCTTGCTCGCCAATCTACCATGGCTTATATTTAGCATGTTGCACCTGCTGATGTTAGCTCTACCCAAAGTTGAGATAGAGTCATATCTATCTCATTATGATCAAGGGCATTGTCAATTCCTAATTCAATTTGATTAGGTAGTACTACTCTTATGGTGTAAAAAGGTGTAATGGAGTTAAATTGTTCATCATCAAGGTGCATGGGTCTGAGTGCCCTCAGCAGTTGGTAGATCTATTACCGCCAATGTATGCATCCAATCAAGTGAGTCATCTAGTTTTAGTAAAGGAGCATACCAAGGTTTACCAAGACTGTTCTCATTGTCCTATTTCTCATATTTTTTATCCAGCTTTATCGGCACAGACCTATCGGTAGTATCCGATTCAGCTGCTAATAGATTTATGGGATTCAACTACTAATAGATTTTCGAACCTAGTGTGAGCCTTCCATGTTTGGAGATCAACCTTGATGAGTTTCTGAGCTTTCCTTAGATAAATATTGTTGGAGCGCCAATCATGGATCAATCCTGCCATACACAAGAAAGGTCTCCCTAGAATAGCCTCATACCCAAGGTTGTTTTGGAAATCCATTACAACAAGGCACACCCGATATGTGAGACCAAAGGTTTTGATGTTAATGCCCTTGAGTACTCCTATGGGATGAGCCGTGCCTCCATCAGCTAATTTAACTACCAAGGAAGTACTCTCTTGGTCAAGACTTCCCCACTTTTTCCTAGCATTGTTTTGTGATGATGCTAACACCTACTCCTCCGTCTAAGATTGCCATAGCTTTCTGATCACGGAAGGAGATGGGTATTACTGCATTCGTGTCATCACTCACAAAATATTGGCCCAATTTTTTTACTGGAACCCTTGGAAGGTCCTGAGCTTGATTGGGAGATTCAACATTCTTAGGATTTGTGGATTGGGGTGTCACTATCTGCCCATTCATTCAATCCGAGAGGTATCCCCATAGAGTAGAATTACCCTGTAATAGTGTCGCGATGGGTACCTTGATCTCAGTGGATAGGAATGAAGCTGATCCTATGATGATGTCTTGGGGACCAGTGATAGATTTCGTGCCTATTAATTTCGACTCTTCTAAGCCATATAAGGACATGTTGTCATCCTCCTTTAGTTTTTGCAAGGCGGGGTCTTCTTCAAGCATCCGTTGCATTAGGTTGGATCCCCCTGTTGTTGAAGGGCAAACATACCTTCTTCTTCTACCCTTTCAGGTATTTCCAAGGATTTTGATGCTCGAACGTTTATCTCATGTCTTGGATGAATTGTATCAGCACTCTTGCTTGCCTTGAGCCTCTACTCACATTCCTCGTGGCCCTTTCGTACCAATTTATGAGCCTTGATGAGACCTTATTTCCCCACCCATGGGTTGGGATATTCACCATGACCCTTAGGTGTTGTGGCTTGGCCATGGGTTGAAGCCCTTATCGTTGCCTCATTTGCCTCATCCGGGTGGTTGTTGCTGGTACCGTTTGAGAGAGAATCACCATAGGAAGATGATGTTGCTAGGGAGGCTGTATCTTCATCCGACCCATCTTGGATGATGACCTTATTTTTTCCCTTCCCAATCTTTGTTGCACCCTTGGTGCTTACTCGTGCTGATTCAGCTTCCTCTCTAGGCTATGACATGCTATCTTTATCCCTTCTGACTTGTTTGCAAAACTCTTTATTAAGGGATTTAGCTTGCAAACCTCATCATTACATTTAAGGATATTGATGACACTTGGCCTCTCTCAATGCTTACCAAGTTAAGGCTTGTGGACTTAGATGGCCTTCTCATCGAGCAATCCTTAAAAAGATGGTCCACACCACACCCAGTGCACAATGGTGGTGGTGTATTAGACATTGGTGCACATGTGATTGGCTACTTAGATTGCCCCTTATATGGACACTCATTGGCAAGGTGTGGCCCTTGACACATATGGCATTGAATGGGTTGTGCCTTGGTCAAGTCGTTCCTATCTCCCATTGTTTGAGAAATTGGCGCCGTTTGGAAGACCGGAATGTATTGGTCATCTTGTATGATGTAGTGACTTATAATGTTGGACCAGTTTGCATTATCCCTATTTTGGGGTCCATTGAAGGTAGATTTGGGGTCTCCCTAATCATTAGGTAGCTCTTCCACCAAAACTTGATTCAGGGGAGTATTTTGTGGAGGTTGTGGTTGAGGTCCTAGTACTGGCGGGGGTAATGGAATATTTTGAGCCCTAAATTGCCCTTGATTGGCTGATGTGGCTCCTTGTATTGGATGGATTGAGCAGTGCAGGCAATGGTAGATGAGGCCTTTGTTGATAAATAGGTTCAGGAATCACCCTAGGACAATGACATTGGGATGTGTCATGATTTCCCCAAAGATAAGGGAATTCCTTAGTGGGATGATTTCCAGTGCATACCCCACACCATATGTTCTCTCTTTGTGGAAATAGATGGGGGTTGCTACGAGCATCTTTTGGTGCTTCTATCTTCCATTGTTGGCTCAACTTGATTAATAGATCTGTGGCCAACTTTTCCATGTCGAGCACCTTGGGCGTCATGCTTGCTTCCTTAGTTGCTTCTGAGGTTGAATCCTATGCTATTTGAGACATATTAGAGGGACTTAAGGATATATCCTTTTGGGGTTTCTCCCTCATGTTATCCCCTAGGCATATTGCCATCTTACTGCATAGATGATGTGAGATTCATAGCAAACAGATGATCATGCAACTTTGCATCTTGTAGCCCTATGAGGAAGCATGGTAGAAGCTGCACGTCAATCATCCTCTCATGGGGTTCACATCGTGAGTTAAGATCTTTAAACCTAGTGATGTAGTCTCTTAAGGACTCGGTGTCCTTCTGCTTCACCTCATAAACTTGGTTAAGCGGGCTCCACTTGGGACTACTTGAGGCAAACCTCACAATGAAGGATTTACACAATGTTTCCCAATTTATTTTCTCCTCAGGGTTTAAGGCTCTAAACCACTGTCCAGCCTTGCCATCAAGACTCAAGATAAAAGCATTGACCTTATCTAGATCCCCAATATCACCAAAGGGGATAGATTTGTTCAAACCTCTCAACATGGGAGACTGGGTCTCCTTCTCCTACAAACTTGGTGATAATTAGCTTAGCTTGGAGATTATGATAGGCTTTCTCCTTGAGGGTTTGGTATCCCTTCCTAGAACCACTGGTGGTGGAGCGATGGCCCCCCTTCCTAGCACTTGCACTAGTATTCTCATAGCTTCATCCATAAGGACTGTTTGTGATATAAGAGGAGGTTGTGGAATGGTGGGCCCTGTCCCGTACATTGGTGGTCCTGATGAAGGGTTGCATGGATTAGATGGCACGAGGTTCAGATGCAAGGATCCAGGCCCACTAAGGATTTGCATTGTGACTTGGGTCGGGTTGGGCTTAACAAGTTGGTCTAGAGGTCCTCTAGGGAGTTGTATGTTCCCTGCATGCATAGGCCTATAAGGGGCACTTGTTGGGTAGGGAATATCTCCCATGTTTTGTTGCCAAGGAGGCATCATAGGGGATTTTGAGGTGGAGGGTCTTAACTATGGACCTTCAAGGTTACTTCTCTGCCCCCTTTGCTCTAGCATTTGGGGCCCTTGTGAGATTGTGGGTCCAAATCCGTCCCCATAGGATTGTCTTGAGCCTCTGACATTGCCCTAGCCTATCCAGCAAATGGGTTTAGCCACTTTACTGGGTCTATCAATCCAAACCTTCCCATGATATTGGAAAAGATTTCCCTTAATGTAGCTGCTACTGTAGATAGGGTAGGGGAGTGGAGATCAATGGGAATGGAGTTCAGAGCCACGAAGGCTCTAACATTAGAGGATTCACCCATGTCTCTGTCCTGACTCAAGGACTCTTCAGAGAGCTGGATAATTCATGTGGTGGTGGTTCTTGCAATGAGTGAGAACTGACTTTTGAGCTTATTGACCCTAAGGATGCCAAGCTAAGTATGGAGTTCGACAAGATGGTATTTGAGGCACTATCTTTAGGCTCAAGATGAGCTTGTAGGACTCTTCCTAATCTTAAGCTCATGTGTTCATTGGCACAGTTGAGGCCCTAATTCTAGGTTGAGTCGGCCTCGACGCAAAGAGGGGCAGTAGTCCCTTGTGTGCTCGAGGTCCTAATTTTCATGTGCTTTTTCTTGATTTTTGTGTTTCCAAAGCTATCCCTATGGCCATGGGGATAGGGCTATGGTGACGACCCATGGGGATAGAACTATGCTGACAACGCGTGGGGATAGCAAGTCAGCAGGATAGAGTTAAGGCCACGGCGACGGGATACAGTTAAAGCAACGAGTCAATGCCTATTTGACTGATGGGATAGAGCTAAGGCAACGACCAATGGGATAGAGCTAAAGCAACAAGTCAACACCTATTTGATCGACGAGATAGAGCTATGGCGATGACTCGTGGGGATAGGGCTATGGCGATGACCCATGGGGATAGCAAATCGATAGGATAAAGCAATGGCCGATGGGATGGAGCTAAAGCAATGAGTCAATGCATGTTTGACAAATGGGATAGAGCTATGGCGATGACGACTCATGGGGATAGGGCTATGGTGACGACCCATGGGGATAGCAAGTTGGCGAGATAAAGTTAAAGCAACACCTAGTGGGATAGAGCTAAAGCAACAAGTCAATGCTTGTTTGGCCAATAGGATAGAGCTATGGCAATGACTCATGGAGATAGGGCTATTGTGACAACCCATGGGAATAGCAAGTCGATGGGATAGAGTTAAAGCAATGGTCGATGGGATAGAGCTAAAGCAACGAGTCAATGCTTGTTTGACCAGTGGGATAGAGCTATGGTGATGACTCGTGGGGATAGGGCTATGGCAATGACCCATGGGGATAGCAAGTTGGTGGAATAGAGTTAAAGAAACGACCAACGGGATAGAGCTAAAGCAAAAAGTCAACTCTTATTTGACTAGTGGAATATAGCTATGGTAACGTCTCCGAGGATAGCGCTATGGCGACAACCCGTGGGGATAGCAAGTCCGCAGGATAGAGTTAAAGCAATAGCCAATGGGATAGAGCTAAAGCAATGACCTACAAGATAGCCTTATGGCATCAGGTCAACACATGTTTGACTGACAGGATAGCTGACTGACAGTAATTAATTAGGGCAGCAGGTTAGGTACTGACATGTGTCAGGTCATGGGGATATGGCTAAGCTATCGGGTCAATGCAAGTTTGATGGACAGGATAGTGCTAAGGCAATGGGTCAATGCAAGCTTGATCGATGGGATAGCAGGTGAATGCAAGTTTGACCAGCAAGATAGCGACGACCCGTGGGGATAGGAAAGCACAGTTTTGCCAATTGGTTTTTGATAACTTAATTATTTAGAAGTTTCTATTCATGTTTTTTTGTGATGGGAGGATGCTAAACTACCTAATCTACCTACCCAATGCAAAAAAGAAGAAAGAAAAACAACATTTGAATGCAAAATGAGAGATTTCTTAAAGAGGTGACTGTCAACACTGAAAACCACTTCAATTTTGACACCCATTAGGAAAAAAGGGAGCTCATTTTGGGGCCTTTTAGGATTTCAAAAAAATGTCTCTCAACCAATGAGGAGAAGGCCAACGTAATGTAGAAATTTCATAAAAAAGGCAAAAATATGAAAAAGAAAATAGTACTTTATGTTGTTACAAGCGTGTGGCATTAATAAAAAGAGTTGTTTTTTATTCTTTTACGGTTCGCCTGTCATATCAAGAGATGTGGACCCAAAATCGAAACAAAGCTCCATTTTGAAACCTTCCTGCGTGGTGACCCAAAACAACCCTCCACTTTTTCTTGTTCTCTAGCACTATTCTCTCTTCAACAAACATTCCTCTACTTTCACCATGACAAGCCATTCCATTCTCTCTTCGATAAGCATTACTCATTGCAACACTATTGTTGTGATGCTCTTGAAATTTCAAGACAATAAGCTCCTTTCACCGTTTATTCGCTTGTTCTCGGTTTCGTTCATTTTTGTTAGTGTCTTACTATTTTAGTGTGTGTTTCTTTGACTTCGCAGGTATTAGAGTGAGGATTTTAGATGGCAACCAAAAACTTTGGTTGTGCCACTAGGAAACGGTCTATCACTTTACCTGGCAAAGATGTGGATGTACAAAGTATCTCTTTGCCGCCATGAAGACCTACCTCACTAATCTCATGTGTAGAAGTTTCCAATACTGTGAATGTGGATGGTAGCTAGAAAAGGATAGTAGTGGCAAAAGGAGATTGGGTTCTAATGCAACCCAACAAGCAGAGAAAGCAATTAACACTTTTTTGGCTTCTTGGAAGGGCAGAGTGAAAGATTTTAGAGTAAAAAAGGAAGGCACAATTTGCGTCAGAGAGGTTCGGATACAACTTGTCTACATGCATCGAGAAATTGTATTACGAGATCATCTTACTTATCTTCCACACCATGGATCCAATTGTGAGTGTATTTGTGTAATGAAATACTTGAAAATGAAATATATGTTTCTTTCCATGACAAACAGTCTCTTTGTTTTAGTTCATATATATATCCCTCATCATACAAAGAGTGGCAACCAATGGAGTGCATACTGGGATTCTTTGATGCTTTACATGGTGCTATTAGGGAGCTATAGTACAGGGGTAGAAAATCAACAATGCTGGCTGAATCAAGTATATTTTTTTATGATCACTTTTATCAATTGATGGACAATGCTCACTCACACGGTTTATTAAAAAAGCAAGATCTACTGGCATGGAATACAGTTGATTGGCCAGTCTCTGATGGCAACATCACAGAATCCTATAGAGCCAAACTATTTTTGGAAGTACAGCATTCCCTGAAACCAAATATTGCTACCAGGATAGTTAAAATCAATGTTTTCATGCCACTTACAGTTTTTGTAGAACTTTTTCAGGATTATCCAGTTAAAGTTTGTAAGACAATGTTGACTTTCAGAGCAAAAGGGTATGATGAAGTTCCAATTCCAAAATTTTTGGATAATGGTTGGGATAGAATGATGGCCAACAATGTGTATTGTGAGGTTGCTCATAACTCCATCAACATTAAGTACATGATTGCCTTGCAAAACTTTATTTTCTCTTTTTACTATAAACGCAGCAGGATGATAGGCACAAAACTTGTAACAATGGATCAAGACGAGAGGTCATCAGGCCCAATAATTGAAATCAATGTTACTAACAATGACATCTATCTCACTGGGACATGCATTAAATTTGAAACTTTTTAAATAGTATGCAATGAAAGTACTCACAAATTCAAGCTGTCTCTCTGAAAAGTATCTGCCCATCATATATTTTGCACTTATGAGAGTCCTCCATCCATAGGAGAAAGGATCCTCCTGTTATGGTGTTTGTTTCATCAAAATAGAAAGCTAAGATGTATATTGGACTATGAAGAGTGCAAAAATAAGAGGGAGATAAAGATAAGTGACAATGATTACTATACCTACAATGGCATGACAAAATATGAAGAGGGGAGAGGAGAAGAGTGGAGATGAGGAGAGAGGGCACAGCTAGAGATTACACCACAAAAATGACTAACTGTACACTAGATTTAGTTGAAAAAATAGAATATATACAAACCCATTTAGGATTAGGGTAAGGGGATCTAACCCTTTCCTTTATAGCACTCTATAAGGTTAGTGCAATGCACATATGATCACGTGATGGTGCTATGCACACATGATCACATGATGTTGAGCATGAACTCTCAACACCTTCCCTCAAGATCAACATCATGAAGTAGGCCTTCCCTCAAGATGATGATTCTGGGGAATTGAAGAAGGGCTGAGCATTGCATTCCATCGCACCTCTTTAATGGGAATGTCCTTCCTCTACATCAAACCAAGAGCTAGTCGGTGTTTCTTGAATAGCTCTTTATCGAGTGGTTTGGTAAAGATGTCTGCAACATTTTCTTTGCTATCACAATGCTGCAGTGTGATGTCACCAAGTAACGCTGGAGTGATATACTGGATTCTTGGCCAATGCTTGAGGCGATTGATTGTCACAGTATATTGTTGTTGGCTTTGACTCATCAAAGTAATCTGTTTCTGACAATAGTCTTCTGAGCCATATAGCCTCACATGCACTTGTAGTGAGTGCTCTATATTCTACTTCAGTCAAAGACAAAGAAACAGTTGGTTGTTTGTTTAACAACCATGATATAGCACCTTGACCAAGGAAAAATGCATATCCCTGTGTCGATCTCCTGGTCTCATGATCTCCAGCATAGTCACTGTCATAGTATCCATGCAATCGTGGATGACTTCCTCTATATTCTATCCCAAACTATCTTGTACCTTTGATGTATCTCAAGACTCTTTTGGCTGCATTCTAGTGAGATTGTTTTGGATTTGCCATAAACTATGCTAGTGAGCTTACTGCATAACAAATATCTGGTCGTGTGATTGTCAGATGTATAAGAGATTCGATGAGCTGCCTGTAGTATCTGTCATTGACTGTAGGCTTTTCTGAATCTTTTGTAAGTTTCAAACTCTATTCCATGGGAGTGGCTACAATCTTGCAATCTGCCATATGAAACTTCTTCAGGAGACTGTCAACATACTTGAGCTGACTCATGAATGTGCTATCTGAATCTCTCCATAACTCCATTCCAAGACAATAGTGCATAAGTCCAAGATCTTTCATGTCGAACTCTGTAGATAAATCTTGTTTCAATTTTCTGATGAAGCTATCCTTGCTTCCTGTCACAATCATATCATCTACGTACAAAAGTGCAATAGTAATGTCTTCCTCTTGAACTTTGTAGTAGAGAGTATGATCTGCATTGGATTTCATGTATCCCAGATCAGCAAAATACTTGTCAATTCTGCTGTACCAACTTCTGGGTGCTTGCTTTAAGCCATAGAGACTCTTCTTGAGATGGCAAACATTATTCTCTTTTCCTGGTTCAACATAACCTCCTAGTTGTTGCATGTAGACTTCCTCGTCTAGATAACCATTGAGAAATGCATTCTTGACATCGAGTTGGTACACATTCCATGTGCTGGGTGTCGCTAGTGATATCAAGAACCATATGGAATCCATCTTTGCTATTGGAGCATAAGTCTCATCATAGTCCTAACCATATTGATGTGCAAATCCTTTTGCAACTAGTCTGGCTTTGTATCTTTGAATGTTGCCATATGGATTGTACTTCACTTTGTATACCCATTTGTTTGCTATGGCCTTCTTTCCTAGCGGAAGGTCACATAATTCCCAAGTATTACTCTTATACAAAGCATCCATTTCTTCATTCATAGCAATTTTCCGTTTTGGCTTGTCTACTGCATCTTCGAAGTACACTGGCTCATCTGTAGCCATGATGGTAGTCATAAGAGCATAGTTGGTGGTTTCCACCTGAATTGCTTTGCCTTTCTGAGCATATGTCAATCTGGCTAGAGGTCTACTTTCCCTAGTAGACCATCTAAGCTACTGCAGTTTTCCATTCTGATTCCTCATCAAAGATTACATCTCTGGAGATAATGACCTTGCGGTTGATGGGATCATACAATTTGTATACTTTGCTTTTTTCACTATAGCCAACCATGATGCATTTGCATGACTTCGCATCCAATTTCCTGTGATGATCATCATGTATGTGGGCATATGCTATGCAACCAAATATGTGGAGATGCCCAATGTGTTGCTTGTGTCCAGTGAATGCTTCATAAGGAGTCATACCTTGTATCTGTTTGGTAGGAAGCCGATTAAGCAAATAGTTTGCAATGGCTATTGCTTTTGCCCAATACTAATTCGGAAGATGCTTTTCACTAGGCATTGCTCTAGCACTGTCTACTAAAGTCCCATTCTTCCTTTCAGCTCTTGCATTCTACTGAGGAGTATCTGCACATGTGAATTGTCTTCATATGCCGTGACTTCTGCAAAAGTTCATGAATGCTGAAGACATGTATTCACCTCCTCTGTATGATCTCATGACCTTGATCTTTCTGCCTGTTTGGTTTTCTACCATGGCTTTAAATTCTTGAAATCTAGAAAACACTTCAGATTTCTCTTTCAAAAAGTAGACCCAACAATATCTGCTGTAGTCGTCGATGAAAGTCAAGTAGTAAAGTGAACCATTGGTGCTATGGGTCTGGGCATAACCCCATACATCTATATGTATCAAATCAAGAATACCTCATGCACGAGAGGTACTTCTGACAAAGTTGGTTTGCTTTTGTTTGCCGAAGTAGCATGCTTCGCAAACTTTTCCAAGAAACTATAGCTTTGGAATCCGAATTACCATATTTTGATTCCTGAGATCTAACAAGTACTTGAAATTGACATGACAATATCTCTTGTGCCATTTTGCAGATAGTGGCATCTATTGCGATTGAGCTACCATGGCATGCTTATCTGGTACAGTACCTAGCATTCTGTATAAGTGTCCTTCCTTGACACCTTTTGCTACTAGCTGACATCTTTTGGATTTATCTCTGATAGTGCATTCATCACCATCGAAGATGGCTTTGTAATTGTGTTCCGTCATTTGACCTATGGACAAAAGGTTCTTGCTAAGCTTCAGAACATAGAGCACATCTTTCACCAATCCTTTTGTACCAGTGAAATTTCATAGGGATAACACATGTCCCTTGAACCGGATTCGGTGTATTGTCTGCTGTGTAGATGACATTTTTTTGACCTTCTAATGGCTTCATTTCCTACGAACCATTCCTAATGATTTGTCATGTGAGATGATGCACTGCTGTTGATGTACCAAGGATCATGTTCCACTTGGTCGACTTGATACCTGTAATCCTCTTTGGGATTGAAATCAGTGTTTGAGTACACTGTTTGAGTACACTGTATCAATTTGATGCAATTCCTCAATTGCAAGAAACATATTCCCATGTTCATTTGCAAAATGACTGTGACTAGAATGTCCACCATGATGATTTCCTCTACCTCGGGAATTCTCTTGATTACTACTGGATTGACCGCCTTGGTCGTACTGCTTCTTGCGGCAATCTCTTTCATAGTATCCAAACTTGTGACAGTAGTGGCATTGAATGTTTGACACGTTGGTGGATGCATTCCCTCGTCCTTGAAATCTTCCTCGGTTGGAATGATTTTCTCTTTGCTGATTCTGATGTTGCTGAGGATGATGCTGGTTGTAAACTACTCAGTGCTTTCTATCAATTCAGACAATGGATTTTGCAGAGGTGTTTGAATGAAATGATTACGAGTTGCCAAACACATATACTTGAACTTAAGAGATTGCAATTAAGCTAGAATTAAGACTTATACAGCTTAAACACAAAGCTTAAACACAAAGTGACATCATTGGAAATTGCAATATGATTGAGGGGCCAACAAGACAGGGCCCCCCCCTTATCCAGGCTCACTTTATTCTTGAACATGGAGATACAAGACCAAGGTGCAATGCACCTTCCAAACTGATGAACTCAGTGAAAGCCTAGGACCTAGATATAAGACTCAAGAGCATATGTACAAAGTAGACAACAAAAAGGAGGACTCCAAGCTCAGGTTTCAACTCTTGACTTGCCCAATCCACAAGGAAGAAGCCTGCAACAATCACCACTTACATCCAACATTAGCGGCAAGCACTAGTTTCTAGAAAGATAGTAGAAACAACATGAAATAGTGATGTAAATGAGATAAACTTGACAATACATGCTCCCTTCATGACTTGACCCTTTTGTAGATGAAGTCCTTGATGCCTCTGAAGCTACCTTGGGTGAGGAGAGTGTGGAAAATGGGACTGGGATGAAAACAGCTTAGAAAAAATAGCCTGTAGGCTAGAGAGAGAAAGCATTTATAGAGTGATAGTTATAGAGAGAGAGTGTGTCAATGCTGATCCCAAGGGAGGGGATATAAGAGAGGAGCTGCTGTTGTTTTAGAGGTGCAAAGAAAGGCAGATTTCTGCAAGGGGAATGGGCTGGAACAGTAGAGAGAGAAAATTTTATAGTAGTGAGAGAAAGACTGCAGCAGGAGAGAGAAAGGGGTTGTGGCTGCTCCAAGCTAGGAGAAGGAGAGAGGATGCTGTTGCTGAGGTGAGAGAATGGCCTAGGGAGAAGCTGGCTGCACCCAAGGAGTTGGAGAGGTTTTGCTGCATCAACCAAAAGGAGGGAGAAGAAAAGTGACGAATTTTTCATGTGTGGAATGAAGGGGAGAGGCCTTCTTTTATAGGCTCTGATACCAATGTAAACTACTCGGTCCTTTCTATTAATTTAGACAACGGATTCTGTAGAGGCATTTGAATGAAATGATTGCGAGTTGCCAAACACATATACTTGAACTTAAGAGATTGCAATTAAGCTGGAATTAAGACTTATACAGCTTAAACACACAAGTGACATCATTGGAAATTGCAATATGATTGAGGGGCCAAGACGGGGGGCCTCCCTTATCCAGGCTCACTTTATTCTTGAGAATGGAGATACAAGACCAAGGTGTAATGCACCTTCCAAACTGATGAACTCAGTGAAAGCCTAGGACCTAGATACAAGACTCAAGAGCATATGTACAAAGTAGATAACAAAAAGGAGGACTCCAAGCTCAGGTTTTAACTCTTGGCTTGCCCAATCCACAAGGAAGGAGCCTGCAACAATTACCACTTACATCCAACATTAGCGGCAAGCACTAGTTTCTAGAAAGATAGTAGAAACAACATGAAATAGTGCTATAAATGAGATAAACTTGACAATACATGCTCCCTTCATGACTTGACCCTTTTGTAGATGAAGTCCTTGATGCCTCTAAAGCTACCTTGGGTCAGGAGAGTGTGGAAAATAAGGCTGGAATGAAAACAACTTAGAAAAAATAGCCTATAGGCTAGAGAGCGAAAGCCTTTATGGAGTGATAGTTATAGAGAGAGAGTGCCAATGCTGATCCCAAGGGAGGGGATATAAGAGAGGAGCTGCTGCTGTTCTAGAGGTGCACAGAAAGGCAGATTTCTGCAAGGGGAATGGGCTAGAACAGTAGAGAGAGAAAATTTTATAGGAGAGAGAGAAAGACTACAGCAGGAGAGAGAAAGGGGTTGTGGCTGCTCCAGCCTAGGAGAAGGAGAGAGGATGCTGCTGCTGAGGTGAGAGAATGGCCTGGGGAGAAGCTAGCTGCACCCAAGGAGCTGGAGATGTTCCGCTCCATCAACCAAAAGGAGGGAGAAGAAAAGTGACGAATTTTTCATGTGTGGAATGAAGGGGAGAGGCCTTCTTCTATAGGCTCTGATACCAATGTAAACTACTCGGTACTTTCTATCAATTCAAACAACGGATTTTGCAGAGGCGTTTGAATGAAATGATTGCGAGTTGCCAAACACATATACTTGAACTTAAGAGATTGCAATTAAGCTGGAATTAAGACGTACAGCTTAAACACAAAAAGTGACATCATTGGAAATTGCAATATGATTGAGGGGCCAAGACAGGGACCCCCCCTTATCCAGGCTCACTTTATTCTTGAAAATGGAGATACAAGACCAAGGTGCAATGCACGTTCCAAACTGATGAACTCAGTGAAAGCCTAGGACCTGGATACAAGACTCAAGAGCATATGTACAAAGTAGACAACAAAAAGGAGGACTCCAAGCTCAGGTTTCAAATGTTGGCTTGCCCGATCCACAAGGAATAAGCCTGCAACAATCACCACTTACATCCAACATTAGCGGCAAGCACTAGTTTCTAGAAAGATAGTAGAAACAACATGAAATAGTGCTGTAAATGAGATAAACTTAACAATACAGGCTCCCTTCGTTTCTTGACCCTTTTGTAGATGAAGTCCTTGATGCCTCTGAAGCTACCTCAGGTGAGGAGAGTGTGGACAATGGGGCTGGAATGAAAACAGCTTAGAAAAAACAACCTGTAGGCTAGAGAGAGAAAGCCTTTATGGAGTGATAGCTATAGAGAGAGAGTGCCAATGCTAATCCCAAGGGAGGGGATATAAGAGAGGAGCTGCTGCTGTTCTAGAGGTGCATAGAAAGGTAGATTTTTGCACGGGGAATGGGCTGGAACAGTAGAGAGAGAGATTCGATAGTAGAGAGAGAAAGATTGCAGCAGGAGAGAGAAAGGGGGTGTGGCTGCTCCAGGCTAGGAGAAGGAGAGAGGCTGCTGCTACTATTCCAAAAGAGCTGAGAGGGGACAAATTTTTGGAGAGGAGGGGCTGGAACTATAGAGAGAGAATGTGCTATTGTAGAGAGAGAATGTGCTGCTGAGGTGAGACAATGGCCTGGGGAGAAGCTGGCTGCACCCAAGGAGCTAGAGAGGTTCTACTGCATCAACCAAAAGGAGGGAGAAGAAAAGTGACGAATTTTTCATGTGTGGAATGAAGAGGAGAGGCCTTCTTTTATATGCTCAGGCCCCCCCAGGCTTAGAGTGGAAGGTGGACACTTGTCCCAGATTTATGGTGGGCTATAGTCCCAAAGAGGATAGCCTACAACTTGCCCCAAATCTACCAAATTTGGGGCCAGACACTTGGCCTGCATGCCATGGTGTCTAAAGATGTGTCTAATAAATAAATGGGCAACTTCAGGTGCCTTGAGATTCTTCAGCAAGGAATGAAATAGATAGTCGAAGCTATTAGGAACCCGTGGGTGCGATCAGAATTGAATTCTGACAACTTTGAAATTTTAGGGGTTTTGGAAGTGACACGTGGCAACTGACACGTGGCAGACTACCACATGGAATCTGAGCTGGCAGGTCTGTCCACCTGTCCCACACATGTGGCAGCATGCATGGCAAGTGGCAGGGCATGCAGGCCAAGTGTTTGGCCCCAAATCTGGTAGATTTGGGGCAGGTTGTGGGCTGTCCTTTTCGAGACTGTAGCCCACCAAAAATCTGGGACAAGTGTCCACCTTCCACTCTAAGCCTAGGGGGGGGCTGAGCCTATAAAAGAAGGCCTCTCCCCTTCATTCCACACATGAAAAATTCATCACTTTTCCTCTCCCTCCTTTTGGTTGATGCAGCAGAACCTCTCCAGCTCCTTGGGTGTAGCCAGCTTCTCCCCATGCCATTCTCTCACCTCAGTAGCACATCCTCTCTCTACAGTAGCACATTCTCTCTCTATAGTTCTAGCCCCTCCTCTCCAGAAATCTGTCCCCTCACAGCTCTTTTGGAACAGCAGCAGTATTCTCTCTCCTTCTCCTAGCCTGGAGTAGCCACAGCCCCTTTCTCTCTCCTGCTGCAGTCTTTCTCTCTCTATTACAAAATTTCTCTCTCTACTGTTTGAGCCCATTCCCCTTGTAGAAATCTACCTTTTTGTGCACCTCTGGAATATCAGTAGCTCCTCTCTTATATCCCCTCCCTTGGGATCAGCATTGGCACTCTCTCTTTACAGCTATCACTCCATAAAGGCTTTCTCTCTGTAGCCTATAGGCTATTTTTTCAAAGCTGTTTTCATTCCAGCCCCATTTCCACACTCTCCTCACCCAAGGTAGCTTCAGAGGCATCAAGGACTTCATCTACAAAAGGGTCAAGTCATGAAGGGAGCCTGTATTGTCAAGTTTATCTCATTTACAGCACTATTTCATGTTGTTTCTACTATCTTTCTAGAAATCTTTCTAGAAACTAGTGCTTGCCTCTAATGTTGGATGTAAGAGGCTGAGCAAAATCAGCATCTCCCTCATAGAATTCTTCGAGGGTTGTTAGCTCATCATGATAGGGAACTGAAATATGGTGAAGCCATGGTCTACAAGAAAGGGCATCAACCACTACATTCTCTTTTCCAGGAGTATATTGGAAATTAAGACTTATACAACTTAAACACAAAGTGACATCGTTGGAAATTGCAATATGATTGAGGGGCCAAGACAGGGGGCCCCCCTTATTCAGGCTCACTTTATTCTTGAAAATGGAGATACAAGACCAAGGTGCAATGCACCTTCCAAACTGATGAACTCAGTGAAAGCCTAGGACCTAGATACAAGACTCAAGAGCATATGTACAAGGTAGACAACAAAAAGGAGGACTCCAAGCTCAGGTTTCAACTCTTGGCTTGCCCAATCCACAAGGAAGAAGCCTGCAACAATCACCACTTAACATCCAACATTAGAGGCAAGCATTAGTTTCTAGAAAGATAGTAGAAACAACATGAAATAGTGTTGTAAATGAGATAAACTTGACAATACAGGCTCCCTTTGTGACTTAACCCTTTTGTAGATGAAGTCCTTGATGCCTCTGAAGCTACCTTGGGTGAGGAGAGTGTGGAAAATGGGGCTGGAATGAGAACAGCTTAGAAAAATAGCCTGTAGGCTAGAGAGAAAGCTTTTATCGAGTGATAGCTATAGAGAGAGAGTGCCAATGCTGATCCCAAGGGAGGGTATGTAAGAGAGGAGCTGCTACTATTCCAGAGGTGCACAAAAAGGCAGATTTCTGCAAGGGGAATGGGCTCAAACAGTAGAGAGAGAAATTCTATAGTAGAGAGAGAAAGATTGCAGCAGGAGAGAGAAAGGGGGTGTGGCTGCTCCAGGCTAGGAGGAGAGAGGATGCTGCTGCTGTTCCAAAAGAGCTGAGAGGGGACAGATTTCTAGAGAGGAGGGGCTAGAACTATAGAGAGAGAATGTGCTACTGTAGAGAGAGAATGTGTTGCTGAGGTTAGAGAATGGCCTGGGGAGAAGCTGGTTGCACCCAAAGAGCTGGAGAGCTTCTGTTGCATCAACCAAAAGGACGGAGAAGAAAAGTGATGAATTTTTCATATAGGGAATGAAGGGGAGAGGCCTTCTTTTATAGGCTCAGTGTTGAGATATCGAGCTCCACTCGTGATATGCCAGGGTGACCGTTGTGCATTTATGTCACCGACTTGTTAGCTGCAGATGCGGTTGGTACAATGCGGTTGGTACACTGCCCATGAATAATAGCTGGATGACAGCTATCCTTATGTACTCTAGTTCGTGGCTCAGTTAGTATGCCACCTTAGTTAGCTGAGTTTGGTTTGAGACCCACATATAGGGTTCTCCTATTTCTTTGTACTTGAGTTTTTTTGGCTTTCACAACTAAGAAGAGGAAAATTGTTTTCAGCCTCCACCTTTGTGTGTATTCCCCCATTGTGTATGTGATAAAGGCGCAAGTGAGACTCCTTCCCTCTCTCCCACTATCTTCACCATGGTATCAGAGCCTGGCTCGTGGTAAGGAGCTCAAGAAAGCAAACCAAGTTCGCGGTGTCCTGGTAAGAGGACCGGTGTTGCTTTCCTTTTTTGAATTTAGGAGCAAATCTCTGCAGGTAGCACAACCGGATGCAAGAGTACACTATCTCAGATTGAGATGCCCTTCGCAGTGTGGCAAGAGGGCAATATATGTTGCGAGAAAGGGCAAAGCCCTTGGTGACTTTATTTTTCTTATTCGAGCCATTTCGAGGCCCGTTTTTAAGGCGGAAGTTCTTCACAGGCACTCAAAAAAAGGCCCTATTTTTGCAGTGCGACCACTAACACTATATTAGGGAATTAGGGAATTTTCAAATAGTTTGGGACCTTCCAATATGATTAAGATTTGGCCACATGGTCAAATCCAAACCCATTACTTGAAAGTGGAATCCATACAAAACACCATATTAGTGAATTCTCCCAAGTCCCACTTTCAAATAAGGGTTCAAGTTTTGGCCCATGGTCAAATTTTAACCCCTTACTTGAAAGTGGGACTTGGGAGATTCGCAAATTCTCCAATATAGTGTTCACTTCTCTGCAGGTCGGTGAAAAGTTGTCGCAGAAATTGCATTGTATGCCTGTGCGCAGAGATACTGGGAGTTACAGAATCATCCTTATTGCCTGCTGATGCAAAATCGTCACTAGGAAGTGATTGTGTGGTCAAATACCACTTTCGTCAATTTTGCAGATTTGCCCATGTGAGACAGAATGTGAGACAGAAGCTGTGTTTTTTTGCAGTGACAGAATATTCTGCAGTGTTCTACAATGGTGTCTGATTCTCTTTCACAGATTGTCACTGAAAAGCTTGACAAGGACAACTTCCAAGCATGGAAGTTTCGAATGACGAATTTCCTTATGGGAAAAGGCTATTGGGAGTTCATTACAGGAAATGAAGAAGAACCAGTTCTTCCTAATGTTCCCAATCAATAGGAAATGCAGGCATTTAAAGGATGGCATGAGAGAGCCAGAAAAGTTATGTACTGGCTATCTATCAGTATTTCGGATTCAATGATTGTGCATATTCAGGATGCAAGTACGCCAAAGGAGGCATGGGATACTTTGGCAAAAATGCATTTAAAGGATGGCATGAGAGAGCCAGAAAAGTTATGTACTGGCTATCTATCAGTATTTCGGATTCAATGATTGTGCATATTCAGGATGCAAGTACGCCAAAGGAGGCATGGGATACTTTGGCAAAAATGCACAGCACAAATATGCAAGCCAGGAAAATGCAGCTCAAGCAGAAGTTGCACAATGTGCAAAGAGAAAATATGAGCATCAATGACTACCACATGAAGGTGAAGAAAATTGCAGATGCACTTGCTTCCATTGGGTCACCAGTGGAAGATGATGATCTAGTTTCTGTGACCTTGAATGGTCTAAGAAAGGATTATGCACAGTTCTGGACATCCATTGCCGTCCGTGAAAAATTTCCTGATTTTGAGGAGTTGTTTGCTCTTCTAATTTCTAAAGAGCAGAGAAATGGTGGTGCATCTTCTTCAGGAGGAACTTCAAAAAAAACTTTCTTCTACTCAAATGCTGGAAGAGGTAGAGGCAGAGGTAGAGGAGGCTGATCTAGAGGCCATGGTAGAAATCAAAATATGCAGCAAACTCAAGAAAACCAGTCCTATGGAGGAGGACGTGGTAACTCTAGAGGCAGGGGGAACCAAAGAGGTCGTGGTGGATGGCAGAGAGGCCAAAATGCAAACAGCAATGTTGAATGCTACTATTGTGGTAAAATGGGTCATATGGCTAAAGACTGCTACAAAAAGCAGAATGACATTATGAATGGAAAATTGTAGCAAAGCAATTATGCATCTTCTAGTAGACAGGGTGATGACAGAAATGAGCATCTGTTTATGCTGCAGTACATGACCAATTCTATGACAAGTGCAGAAGAAAGAAATGATGTGTGGTATGTTGACTCAGGTGCATCAAACCACATGACAGGTCATGCAGAATGGATGCAAGATGATGCAAGGAAAATGGAAAGACCAGGATTTGTGGAGACTGGTGATGATACTGCACATCCTATTGTGCAAATTGGTAAAATTCCTTTGTCTATGCAGGATGGGAAAAAGAAATACCTGTCTGATGTATTTCATGTCCCGAATATCACCAAGAACCTGGTTTCTGTCGGTCAAATGGTTGAGCAGGGCTTGCAGGTCAGATTTAATCCTCATGGATGCTTTGTTGAGGATATGAAAAATAATGGTCACTTGATATCAAAAGGAAAGAAGAAGGGTAGGATGTTTACGTTGGATGCGGACATGCCTGAATTGAGTGCAGCAATGTTTGCACATGGGACCGGTGTAGTTGTAGATATTGATATCTGGCATAAACGCATTGGTCATGTTAATGTACATCGACTTAAATCAATGCAGGCCCAAAATATTGTTGCAGGATTGCCTAAATTCAAGGTTGCAGAAATGCATAAGGTATGTGAAGCCTGTCAATTTGGAAAATAGGCAAGGAAACCATTTCCTAGGCATGTTCAAGAGAGTAAGAAGCCATTGGAATTAATCCACTCTGATGTGTGTACTACTAAAGCTGCATTTATTGGAGGCTATCATTATTCTGTCACTTTTATTGATGACTACAATAGAAAAGTTTGGGTGCATTTTATGAAAAAGAAAAGTGAATGTTTGGGCATTTCAAAGCTTTTAAAGCTATGGCTGAAAAAGAAACAGGCCTGCAAATAAAATGCCTAAGGTCAGATGGAGGGGGAGAGTACCTCTCAAATGAGTTTGCAAGGTTCTTGCAGGAGCATGGTATAAAGCAGCAATATTCATGGAATTGCAGAAAGGAAAAACAGGCATATTGGAGAGGTATCTCGGGCTATGCTAAATGAAAAAGATCTACCAGATTATTATTGGGCTGAAGCAGTTGCTACAGTAGTCTATATAATGAACAGGACTCCCACTGCAGCAATACATGGCATGATGCCAGAGGAGGTGTATACTGTTAGGAAACCAGATATTTCTCATTTGAAGATTTTTGGTTGCATTGCCTATGTCCATGTGCCAGATGAGTTGAGGTCCTAGTTGGATCCAAAAGCTGAGAAGTGCATCTTTATTGGTTATTCTCTACAGCAAAAAGGGTATAGATGCTATAACCCTTCTACACGTAAGTTCACAGTGAGCAGAGATGTTGTTTTTTATGAGATGAGCAGCTGGTATAAACCAGTAAATGTGATGATTGATGTGGATGCACAAAATGGTAATGCTACACAGAATTCACAGCAGCAATCACAAAATATCAGTGGACCTGGAGTGTCCTCTAGCAGTGGTTCACATACTTCGCCATGGACAGGCAGATTGAGATCAGGAGAATCTCCTCAAAGCAATGTAGAGAGTGGTACACAGGTATCACGAAAAGGAAAAGAGAAGGTAGATCAGCCCATGTTTGATGTGAATGCAGGTCACTCTTGTGTGGATGGTGAATTTAGTGGCTCAGAATAGAGCATTGATGATGAGTTGGGCATTCCTTCTGTTGTTACACCTAGAGTAAGGAAGACCAGGGATGTTTTGATAGCACCTGGAAGTGAGCCTATTTTGCGCAGGTCTACCAGGGTTAGGTATCCTGTGGATAGGCTGAAATATGATGGATTTACAGCCATTCACTATGCCTATATGGTCAAAGTGATACAGGAACCAGAACCCACTTCTTTTCAGCAAGCCATGGGATATGAAAAATGGGAGAAAGCCATGGATGAAGAAATGGATGCCTTGGATGCTAATGCTACATGGGAATTGGTGCCTTTGCCTAAAGGCAAGAATGCAATTGGCTGTAAATGGGTTTATAAGATCAAGCACAATGCAGATGGTTCTGTGAATAGATACAAGGCAAGATTAGTTGTCAAGGGGTATGCACAGACATATGGCATTGATTATGAAGAAACTTTCAGCCCGGTTGCAAGGATGGCAACCGTAAGAGCAGCCATTGCTATGGCTGCATCAAAGGGATGGTCTTTACATCAGATGGATGTAAAGAATGCCTTCTTGCATGGTGATTTGCAAGAAGAGGTCTTTATGGAGCAGCCAGCAGGTTATGTTCATGCTATTCATCCCGAGTTTGTTTGCAGGTTGAAGAAAGCCTTGTATGGCTTGAAGCAAGCACCTAGAGCATGGTCTGACAAGATAGGACAGTATCTTGTCACTATTGGCTTTCAGATTTCCAAGGCAGATTTCTCACTCTATGTGAGAAAAACAGAGAAAGGGATTATGCTGCTGGTCATTTATGTTGATGATTTGATCATCACAGGTGATAGTGATGAAGATATCCTTCATGCGAAAATGCTATTGAGGCAGAAGTTTGAGATGAAGGATTTGGGAGAGCTACGTTATTTCTTGGGCATTGAGGTGATTAGATCACCAAGTGGGATACAGCTCTTGCAGAGGCAGTATGGATTGGACATGCTGTCCAAATATGGGATGACAGGCTGTAAGCCTATTTCAATTCCTTTGGAGCAGAATGTGAAGCTGAGCGCAGATGCAGGTGAGCTTCTGGAGGACCCTACTATGTACAGACGCATAGTAGGAAGTTTGATTTACATGACTATTACCAGGCCAGATTTGAGCTATGCTGTTGGGTTGGTAAGTCAGTTTATGCAGGCTCCAAGGAAACCGCATTTGGATGCGGCTAGACGCATACTCAGGTATGTGAAGTCCACATTGCAGTATGGACTATTTTATGAGGCTGGGGTTCAGATACAGTTGCATGGATACACTGATGCTGATTGGGCTGGTAGTATTTCTGATAGGCGATCTACCAGTGGATATGTGTTCTCTTTTGGGAGTGCTGCAGTCACTTGGAGTAGCAAGAAATAGCCTACAGTTGCCTTGTCGAGCACAGAGGCTGAGTACAGAGGTGCAGCAATGGCTGCATGTGAGGTAGCTTGGTTGCATAAGCTACTCTATGATATGCATCAGTCTACAGATGGGCCGGTTGTCATTTATTGTGACAACATGAGTAGTATACATTTGGCAAAGAACCCAGTCTTTCATGCCAGAACAAAGCACATTGAGGTGCATTATCACTATGTGCGGGAGAAGGTTTACTAGGTCTTATTGATCTAGTTCATGTCAGCATAGAGGATCAGGTAGCTGACATATTCACGAAAGCATTGGGCGCAGAGAAGCTGTGCAAGTTCAGAGACCTGCTTGGTGTGTAGGAATTGGGACTGAGCTCGAGGGGGAGTGTTGAGATATCGAGCTCCACTCGCGATGCTCCACTCGCGATATGCCAAGGTGACTGTTGTGCATTTATGTCACCGACTTGTTAGCTGGAGATGCGGTTGGTACACCGCCCACGAATAATAGCTGGATGACAGCTATCCTTATCTACACTAGTTCGTGGCTCAGTCAGTATGCCACCTTAGTTAGTTGAGTTTGGTTTGAGACCCACATATAGGGTTCTTCTATTTCTTTGTACTAGAGTTCTTTTGGCTTTCACAACTAAGAAGAGGAAAACTGTTTTCAGCCTCCACCTTTGTGTGTATTCCCCCATTGTGCATGTGAGAAAGCCGCAAGTGAGACTCCTTCCCTCTCTCCCACTATCTTCACATCCATATGAGCAAATCTGGCCCAAAAGAAAAAGCCAACTGCAATGGCAATCCAAAATGCCAATAAGTGCCAAATGGCTCAAGCATAAACACTATCCATGGGCATATGCATCAATAATATCTCATCCAAGAGAGCATAACACTATCAGTGCATCACCTACAATGTGTCAAAGCTATCCCTCAGCATAAAATAGCATCCATGTGCAAAGCATCCAAAAAAAACAGCATCCCACAGGGTAATCTAGGCCTATCAGCGCATCCAATAAGGATCCTAATGCTTCCAAATGAACTACAAATCATCCATTGCAACCCAATGCACACCATGAATGAGCGCACATAGCTCAAACTACAACCAGAGTGATCTGCATAAGGTATGCTCAAAAATTCATGGTCCCGCGGCAATGACCGCTACTAAAAATAGAACCTAAGATGCCTCAAAACATGGGCGCCATTGCATAATCGGACTCAGCAAGAAAATTTGCAAATATCTCTCTTCTGTTGGAACTCCAAAATCCCAACCGATGAGTGAGAAATGGGCGTCAACACTTATCCACTACCATGTGGCATCAATATAAGGTTTCAAAACCTTAGAATGAAAAATGCATAATAGAGAGACGAAATCCAATACACAGAGATCTATAACTCTAAAAATACTCCACCGAATCGCACAAGAACTGACAAGTAGGGGTTTTTAGGCATCTGAAATGCAATGGGATAGACAGTTTTGGAAACCATGGTCTCAATCATTGGGTCTAACACACGGATTGAAAAAGGTTTTTGTAAACATACCTTTTTGTAAACTCCATCGGAGTGTGAATGATGAGCAACATAGAAGTTTTAGGATTCCTGAGTCCACTGGAACTAATAGATCTGCAAATGGTTGCTCCAAACTTGAGTTCCAACACCCGGGCAGAAAAACATAGAAACTGGCACAGTGAGTCAGAAATCCAATGAAAGAATAAAGGTGTTTCCAAGCTCCTAAAGTGAAATGGACACCAAAAGCAAGCAATAGTTGCCTCTACAAGTCAATACGGAGTCTCTGTCGTCGCACGGAACAGGGAAAAGCTTTAAAAACGACTTTTTCTTTGAAAACACTTAATAGACTCTCAAAACCACTTCGCAAAACCAAAGTGACTTTTCCAAAGGTTCCTCCAAGGTCTCTGCACACTCGGATGTGAGTAAAGTCACTTTCCACAGAGCTTCTCCTTCTAGGCATTCACAGACACTCAGCTAGATCACCTGGGCCCTGATATCAATTGAGAGGGAGAGAGAGAAATACAGAGCCACACAAGTTTTGGTGGGTGCAGAATACCCTAATCTTCTTTTTCATTCATTTATATATGTGTTTGAGCATTGGGCGCAGAGAAGCTGTCATTATTCTGTCACTTTTATTGATGACTACAATAGAAAAGTTTGGGTGCATTTTATGAAAAAGAAAAGTGAATGTTTGGGCATTTCAAAGCTTTTAAAGCTATGGCTGAAAAAGAAACAGGCCTGCAAATAAAATGCCTAAGGTCAGATGGAGGGGGAGAGTACCTCTCAAATGAGTTTGCAAGATTCCTGTAGGAGCATGGCATAAAGCAGCAATATTCATGCAGTCATACCCCACAGAAAGGAAAAACAGGCATATTGGAGAGGTATCTCGGGCCATGCTAAATGAAAAAGACCTTCCAGATTATTATTGGGTTGAAGCACTTGCTACAGCAATTTACATAATGAATAGGACTCCCACTGTAGCAATACATGGCATGACGCTAGAGGAGATCTATACTGGTAGGAAACCAGATATTTCTCATTTGAAAATTTTTGGTTGCATTGCCTATGTTCATGTGCCAAATGAGTTGAGGTCCAAGTTGGATCCAAAAGCTGAGAAGTGCATCTTTATTGGTTATTCTCTGCAGTAGAAAGGATGTAGATGCTATAACCCTTCTACTCGTAAGTTTACAGTGAGCAGAGATGTTGTTTTTGATGAGATGAGCAGTTGGTATAAACCAGTGATTGTGATTGATGATGTAGATGCACAAAATGGTAATGCTGCACAGAATTCACAGCAGCAATCACAAAATATTAGTGGACCTGCAGTGTCCTCTAGCAGTGGTTCACATACTTCGCCATGGACAGGCAGATTGAGACCAGGAGAATCTCCTCAAAGCAATGCAGATAGTGGTACGTAGGTATCACGAAACGGAAAAGAGAAGGTAGATCAGCCCATGTTTGATGTCAATGCAGGTCACTCTTATGTGGATAGTGAATCCAGTGGCTCAAAATAGAGCATTGATGATGAGTTGGGTATTCCTTCTGTTGTTACACCTGGAGTAAGGAAGACCAGGGATGTTTTGAGAGCACCTGGAAGTGAGCCTATTTTGCGCAGGTCTACCAGGGTTAGGTATCCTGTGGATAGGCTGAAATATGATGGATTTACAGCCATTCACTATGCCTATATGGTCAAAGTGATACAGGAACCAGAACCCACTTCTTTTGAGCAAGCCATGGGATATGAAAAATGGGAGAAAGCCATGGATGAAGAAATGGATGCCTTGGATGCTAATGCTACATGGGAATTGGTGCCTTTGCCTAAAGGCAAGAATGCAATTGGCTATAAGTGGGTTTATAAGGTCAAGCACAATGCAGATGGTTCCGTGAACAGATACAAGGCAAGATTAGTAGTCAAGGGGTATGCACAGACATATGGCATTAATTATGAAGAAACATTCAGTCCGGTTGCAAGGATGGCAACTATAAGAGCAGTCATTGCTATGGCTGCATCAAAAGGATGGTCTTTACATCAGATGGATGTAAAGAATGCCTTCTTGCATGGTGATTTGCAAGAAGAGGTGTTTATGGAGCAGCCACCAGGTTATGTTCATGCTATTCATTCTGAGTTTGTTTGCAGGTTGAAGAAAGCTTTGTATGGCTTGAAGCAAGCACCTAGAGCATGGTCTGACAAGATAGGACAGTATCTTGTCACTATTGGCTTTCAGATTTCCAAGGCAGATTTCTCACTTTATTTGAGAAAAACAGAGAAAGGTATTATGCGGCTTGTCATTTATGTTGATGATTTGATCATCACAGGTGATAGTGATGAAGATATCCTTCATGTGAAAATGCTATTGAAGTAGAAGTTTGAGATGAAGGATTTCGGAGAGCTACATTATTTCTTGGGCATTGAGGTGATTAGATCACCAAGTGGGATACGGCTCTTGCAGAGGCAGTATGGATTGGACATGTTGTCCAAATATGGGATGACAGGCTATAAGCCTATTTCAGTTCCTTTGGAGCAGAATGTGAAGCTGAGCACAGATGCAGGTGAGCTTCTGGAAGACCCTACTATGTACAGACGCATAGTAGGAAGTTTGATTTATATAACTATTACTAGGCTAGATTTGAGCTATGTTGTTGGATTGGTAAGTCAGTTTATGCAGGCTCCAAGGAAATCGCATTTGGATGCGGCTAGACGCATACTCAGGTATGTGAAGTCCACATTGCAGTATGGACTATTTTATGAGGCTGGGGTTCAGATACAATTGCATGGATACACTGATGCTGATCGGGCTGGTAGTATTTTTGATAGACAATCTACCAGTGGATGTGTGTTCTCTTTTGGGAGTGCTACAGTCACTTGGAGCAGCAAAGAAACAGCCTACATTTGCCTTGTCGAGCACAGAGGCTGAGTACAGGGGTGCAGCAATGGCTGCATGTGAGGTAGCTTGGTTGCATAAGCTACTTTATGATATGCATCAGTCTACAGATGGGCCAGCTGTCATTTATTATGACAACATGAGCAGATACACTTGGCAAATAACCCAGTCTATCATGCTAGAACAAAGCACATTGAGGTGCATTATCACTATGTGCGGGAGAAGAATTTACTAGGTCTTATTGATCTAGTTTATGTCAGCACAGAGGATGAGGTAGCTGACGTATTCACGCAGGCATTGGGCGCAAAGAAGTTGTGCAAGTTCAGAGACCTACTTGGTGTGTAGAAATTGGGATTGAGCTCGAGGGAGAGTGTTGAGATATCGAGCTCCATGA
This sequence comes from Dipteris shenzhenensis, assembly GCF_047967505.1. NCBI lineage: Eukaryota > Viridiplantae > Streptophyta > Polypodiopsida > Gleicheniales > Dipteridaceae > Dipteris > Dipteris shenzhenensis. Next base: position 39,821,723 of record NC_141596.1, on the reverse strand, counting down.
TATGCCACGGTGACTGTTGTGCATTTATGTCACCGACTTGTTAGTTGCAGATGCGGTTGGTACACTGCCCATGAATAATAGCTGGATGATAGCTATCCTTATGTACTCTAGTTCGTGGCTCAGTTAGTATGCCACCTTAGATAGCTGAGTTTGGTTTGAGACCCACATATAGGGTTCTCCTATTTCTTTGTACTTGAGTTCTTTTGGCTTTCACAACTAAGAAGAGGAAAACTGTTTTCAACCTCCACCTTTGTGTGTATTCCCCCATTGTGGCACAAGTGAGATTCCTTCCCTCTCTCCCACTATCTTCACACTCAGCCCCCCCCAAGCTTAGAGTGGAAGGTGGACACTCGTCCTAGATTTTTGGTGGGCTTGGTGGGCTGTAGTCCCAAAGAGGACAGCGCTGCCCCAAATCTACCAGATTTGGGGCCAGACACTTGGCTTGCATGCCCTGCCACTTGCCATGTGGGGGGGGGGGCCCGTCTTGGCCCCTCAATCATATTGCAATTTCCAATGATGTCACTTTGTGTTTAAACTGTATAAATCTTAATTCTAGCTTAATTTCAATCTCTTAAGTTCAAGTATATGTGTTTGGCAACTCGCAATCATTTCATTCAAACGCCTCTGCAAAATCTATTGTCTGAATTGATAGAAAGCACCGAGTAGTTTACATGATGCTGATGCTAATGCTAACTTTGATTTTGTTGCTGATGATGACCACTTTTCTGATATGATCTAGCTCTCTGCCTCTACCTCTGCTTCTGTCTGAAGCTGTGAATGCCTGATCATTAGAATGACCTTTGCGTGCTTGGATGGCCTGAGTCTTGAGTTCTTCTCCAAGTAGGACTGACTAAAGTTCTTCCAGTGTCGAAATTTGCCGTTGGATGGCAATACTCTAGACTAGATTCTTGTATCCCTCTCCTAGTCCATTCAGAATGACTTGAACCATTTCTGTGGGGTTCATAGTCTCTCCTGCTGTTGCAAGTTGATTGTTGTTGTCTTTTATACGGAGTACATAAGCATGACCGGTTTTGCTACTATTACAAAAACTCTGGTTGATTTGGTTTCTCAAGGTGAGAATCCTGGATGTGTTCTTGGACTCGTAGAGAGCTGCGAACATATCCCATGCTTCTTTTGATGTCTTGACTATGTTGAGCTGTCCTAGCATGACATCTTGCACATTCTGCTTGATCAAACGATAGGCATACTTGTCTTTCTTATCCCATTCTGCCTGAGCTTAGGCAATGGCAGGATCTACTATTGGTGCGGACACTATTTGTGTAGCTATAGATGCCACTACTGGTGATGTGACGATAGGTGGAGTAGAGCTACTGGTGGCTGGATCATCCAATGGTCTAGGTGTAGACCCATCAACATACTCCCATTTGTCCTGAAGTACAAGAATGGTCTCCATTCAATATTTCCATGTACCGTAATTGGAGTTGTCTAACTTAGCAGATGCCTCAAAATTGAGGTTGCTAGTTGTAGACATGGTGCAAGAAATGTACTCAAAAGTGTAATGAAAATCTCTGAATGAATCAATTGCAAATACACTGACTATGCCAAGTAAAATCTCTGAATCGTCGGTGGAGATAGAACTACAATATATAAAATCTGATCTGTATTATAAGGGTTGTGGCAATGATGCTGGGAATAGCCAAGAGGCTTTACAAGGCTAAAATGATGTGCACGATGCCATGAGATAGTTGAATAGGCTTTACAATGGTGGCATGTGTGTGTGAAATCAAGTGCTATCTGCCCACTAAAACAATCTGCAATGCCTCTGAACTCTCTGAAGTTTGCTCACTGAACTAATGAATGTAAGGGTTTAGGTAATGTAATTATGTGAAACCGTATGTGAGCGTATGGACTGACTCCAAGTAGGTACTAGTCAAGAATTTCAGGCATGGCTTAGATTGGCAACTTGGGGAAATTCAAAGCATCCCCTCTATGGCGATCTAGTCTACTCTGATCTAAATCTATACCAACCATCAATCGATGAAAGAACAGCAAATAATTCCTTTTCTTTTGTTCTTTTTAAGTGCTGAGTCAGATGCATCGATGTAGAGGCAAATGTGCGTGAAGGAAGTGGTTTTGTCGATGAGGCTAAAATGTGTGTGTAACTTGCACCAAAATGTGTGTGTGATATGATGAGCATGTAGAGCACAAAAAAATGAGTGTCTTTCCTTTTTGGAGCGCCCTCAAATTCTTCCTGGATCAAGAGATACGACTTGATCTAGGTGGAGGGGAAAAAGGAGTGCAAATGGTGCTCAATGATGATGTGTCACTGTGGGTCACATGCAGTGTGATGTGGCACTGTGCCTACCAAGAGGTGTGCCTATGGAGTGGTCACATGAAGTGACTATGGAGCACTTTGTGTGCCTGCAGAGGTCAGTGCTGATTGGACTACTAAGGTGGCACTGATGATGATGTCAGCAAATGATGTGGCAATGATGATATGGCAAATGACTTGGCAGGTGATGTGGTAGATGATGTGTCAGTGCTGATGTGGACTGCTAATGTGGTAGTGCTGACGTGGCCTACTGACGTGACAATGATGACGTGGTTGCCATTGTGGCAGATGGCATGGCACTATGGATAAGGGTGCCACATGGCAGACGATAAGATAGGTACACATGGCACATCCAGGGTGCTTCATGACATGGCAATTGGATAAGACTCCACGTGGGAGCCTAGCAGAATCTTAACAAGATGCATCAGAATCTTTGAAAGATTCCGTTCATGCTAGTCATCTGTAGCCTTTTGTTGGATCAAAGACTCAGTTGGAGCCTTCCATCGTGTGAAGAGTCGGCTAGCTGTGTGTAGCCCGTGAGCTTATCTATAGTGGCGTAGGGTGTAGAGGGTGGCATAGGTGTAGAGCTAGGATCCGAGAGCCTTGTGGAGAGCATTGGCAGAGGTTGGAGGTAGCCGTTCATCTGACAAGTCGGGCTATAGCCGTTGGAGAAGCTTGGTGCATTGAGGAGCTACGAGACCTCGAGGAGCTTGTAGAATTCAAGCTGCAGATCTGCTGATGGTGGGAGGAGCTTTACTATCAGTTGGTGTAGGAGTTATCATGAGCCATGGGCCCAGCCCTACTGGTTGGAGCTTTGGTTGGAGGAGCCGTGGGTTGGTCGCAGAAGATGCTTTGCAAGAGGCTTATGGAGGTCATCTGGAGTTGCTGATGGCACTGGTGGAAGCCGTTTGCAAGGTGTGGAAGGGTGCAGTTGCTTGGAGAAGCTGGCTTGGCGAAAAAGCTCTGTGTAGTAGCTTGCAGTGGCCATTGGTAGACTCGTAGTGACCAGCCAGCTAGAGCAGGAAAAGAGCATGGGCTGGTGTTACACATCTAAAGAAGGCATTGACACTTGAAGTCTTCAAGTTTGCAAAAGGCGGATTACTATCATAGGAGCAGCACTTTGACTGGGAGCTTGGGCTGGCCAGAGATGGAGATGGCCGTGAGGTTTGTTGAGCAGCTAGGAGCTCTTGGGGGAGGCGTGTTATTTACTGGAGCAGGCCCATTGGCTCTGGTAGGCTTGAAGGCCTTAGAGGTTGTGCATTCGATGGAGGTCCAAGGCTGTTGACATTGCTAGCTGTGGAGAGCCAGGAATTCGAGTCGGTGGGCTGAGCCTTTGGAGCTAGCCTTGTGTGGGAGCTTTGGTCATTGAGGGAGCTCTGGCTATGACAATCAACATCCGTGTTCTAAGATGCAAAGCCCGTATGGCTGTCAATTGAAGGAGAAGTTGTAGATGCTTGAGCCGTCCATGCTTGTGCTACCATTAGAGCCATTCATGGAAGCTCATTGATGCTATAATAGCTGAGTCCTTGTACTCCCATATCTTTCTCTTAGTTCTGAAGGAGGCTCTAGACCACCACCACCAGACCTTTTCTCTCTCAAGAAGACTTACAAGACCTTAGGAAACTCTCAAAGAGCATCACAGTGAAAAAATTCTTCCCAAGGACTCAATCTCTCCAAGAAAACACACTAAATCCCTCTTAATGAATGGAAGTCTCTCTCTCTCACGTGGACGGAATCAAATGATGGAAATTTCTTTCAATGGACGGAATTTTCTCTCAACAGAAGAGAATGCAACACTCAATCTCTCTCGATCTCTAAATCTCTCAATCACTCTCACAAGAAGGATGGCACCTCAGTGGAAGGTAGAACCATGTTCTGATACCATGACAAAATATGAAGAGGGGAGAGGAGAAGAGTGGAGATGAGGAGAGAGGGCATAGCTAGAGAGTACACCACAAATGACTAACTGTACACTAGATTTAGTTGAAAAAATAGAATATATACAAACCCATTTAGGGTTAGGGTTAGGGTTAGGGTTAGGGGATCTAACCCTTTCCTTTATAGCACTCTATAAGGTTAGTGCTATGCACATATGATCACGTGATGGTGCTATGCACACATGATCACATGATATTGAACGTGAACTCTCAACATGGCATTGGGTGAGCTGAATCTAACATCGTTAACTTTGGATCATGGAGGCCCAGTGCATCCATTAGTCTCTAGGGCAACAAGTTATAAAATTCATACTTCTACAAGTAAATGTGATATGGCTGACTTTTCAAGAGAAAACTTGAAAATCGCATTTAAGAGCAAAAGTATAGGCAATGACTGACTTAAAATTCTAAACCCAGGTGGGTACCCTTTAAGGAGTTGAATGGATAGCATAGCTTTTGCTGTACATCTTTATGTACCAAACTCCAATGATTGTTACAAGAGAAACAAATAACATGAGGGGATTAGACCAAGAGGGTGTAAATTTAATTTAAACAATCAGGATTTTGTCAATAGAGGGTAGTAGTGGAAAAGGTCAAGGAACATACTCTGAGCAATATGGGAGGAGAATCATATCAACCACATCCAAATTACAAAAACAAAACCAGTTGGAAATGCTTTTGGTTGATGTCTTGTTATCTTTCAACTTGAAAGATATAGCTAGATCAACTATATACATAGAGTGCTGAAGGCTCCTTTGGATCTGACTCTTCAAAAAACTACAAAAAATAACTTCACTTAGCTTATGAAAAAGTGAATGCTACAAAGACATAAACACCATTGACATAGAAAGATATACTTACTATAGAACTGCAAGCATGATTGTGCAAGTGACATGTTTTTCTTTCTATGCTAAAGCCATGATACAGTCTTTTGTCAAGTCATCATTCATAGTTTGGATAGCTACTCTGATCCTTGGTCCAAGTTGTAGGAGCTTCTGCTGAATTTGCACCATCCTCACTAATGTTTGGGATTGCAAGACAAACATTGTTTCTTTGAGTCTTTCCCTGAGGGACCCTTCATAGAGGCAACCTTGCCTCTGGTATGAAGTTGGTGAAACACCTCTACGACCTTTCCATCATCCTTAGGTTTCTTGGCTGGAGGTATCAACAAGATATCTCTCATTTTGAGATCAGAGCTAGGGAGGTGTGAGATGGAGCTGGGGAGGTTGTGGCTAGAGCTATAGTGGGTGATGGAGCTAGTGAGGTTGGAGTTGGAGTTGCAGTGGGACTCTGTGATGGAGGTGGTGAGGTAGTGAGGTTGGAGCTAGAGTTGGTGAGGTAGTGAGGTTGGAGCAACTGAAACTGGAGATAGGGAGATGAAACTTAGAAGCGATTTTGTCTCAAAATCTATGCAAGCAGTCATGAGGAAATAAATGCACAAATACCTAGAAGACCATTTTCCACATGTGTGGCTGACAAGATAGATGTGTCATTCATTGAAAACTATGCCCTTTCCTTTTATCTACACTTTTCTCCATCCCTCTAGTAGTTTTGATCTACACTTTCCTCCATCCCTTCACCACATCCTTATCTGCATCACTGCCATCATCCCCCCCCTTACTCCCATCATCCCCCCAACCCCCCCCTTACTGCACCTATGCAAGAGCCATAGACAAGTCACCAGGGCCAACCATGGATAGAACAAATCCAGGTACTCATATATACCACTTAGGAATCTTCTATGTTTGTGGGCAGTAGTGTCTTCTTGATTTGTGATTGTGTAGACCTCACCTTTCCTTAGGTGCCAGTGACACAGCACATAGAGGATAACTTTTTTTCTAGAAAACACGATTTGAGGCTCTTTTCCATAAAAACACCCTATATCGCGTTTATTAGCAAAACATGCTAGGTGTGCAAGAATTTGATTAAAAATGTGATTTGAAGCACTTTTCCTGAAGAAACATGAATATCATGTTTTTTAGCAAATTGTTCTGCAAGAGTCTATAGAATGTTTAACAAAGACTAGTTTACAAAAGGTACTAACCTTATTAGTATGTATCAGCTTGAGAAGAGCTTGATGGGTGATAGCTTAATGGTTTTTTAGCTTGATTTATCTTGAGCTGTAGTGGGTCAATGTGATAGAGCTGGTGAGGTTGTGGTGGGATAACAGTTTGATGGGTGTCATCTTGATGGGATGAGATAGAGCTGTAGTGGGTCTAGGGAAAGGAGTTGAAGCTGTACATATTGGGTCAGTGTAATAGAGTTGTTAAGGTTGTCTGTCACAAGCGTGTAGGGAGGAAGATGAAACTAGAGATGGAGATGACAAAGGGAACGATTAAATCTGGCAACTTGATCTAAAATAGGTGCATGCAATCACTAGATTTTTTAAATATAGTACCTTGAAGACCAGTTTTGGCATGTGTGGCTGACAAGTGTGACTTGAATAGATATCTTTGCCATCTCCTCTTATCTTCACTTTTCTCCATCCATTCAATAGTTTTGAATCTTCATCTTCTTCCTCATCTTCATCTGGACAATATTTTAGACCTTGCTTTTCTCCCATCATCATCCCCACCTACCTATACTTGTGCAAAAGCCATGGAGAGAAAGGATACAGGTACTTAAATACACCAGAATCTTGATCTACCTTTTCAAGTGGCTTCTTGATCTATCTAATTCTACTACATCAGCTATTATAGGCATTTGCTTCATCTTTTGAATGATCAAGACAACTATCTTGTAGATTTACTTGATTTAATTATAAAGACAATCATATCACGTTTTTCTAAAAACTTTCAAAGAGGAGGAGCTAACCATCTAGGTGATGCAGGTGATGCACCAAGACCTTTTAGGAAGACCATTGACCTCTCAACTTATGCTATAAAGGAGGAGGAATCTCTAGGTAAGAATTTATGTATGAGTGCTTTTGTTTCTTTTTAGCTATATGTGCAAGACTCATTTTTTATTTTGTATGATGCAGTCAAGAGAAGAAATCCCAATGACAAGGGTTTACAAAGGTGGACAGTCAGTTGCTAAGGGAAAGGGGAAGGAGGAAAAGAAGTCACCCCAACTGTAGTTCTTTGAATTTCTGTAGAAGTCAAAATGCCAAATGTACTATCACAAATACCATGATATGTTCAATAAGAAGCTAGATTTGCAGTCTCTTCTAACACATCACAAGCATTTTCTTAGAGAGATGTATGAATCCTTCCACAAGCTTACAGTTGAAGGATCAAAAGTTGTCAATAGCAAGACTTTTGTACATGTCAAGGATATGCAAATGACAGGATAAGGTATCAAATGCACAAGCTATTTGACAGTTTTGAAGACTACCACAAGGGAATATGCACTGTACACCAGGGCAATTGTAGGATACTTGAAGAAGCACTTGCATTTGCCATGTATGTACACTATGTTGATGAATCAGTTGAGGACCCAAAGGATAGCGATGAGGAAGAAGAAACAAAGGAAAAGTCAGACCTATTAGAAGTGGAAGAGAAGATCAACCCGACAGAGGAGGAGCTTGCAGTTATAGCATTGGTGGACCTAGTGGCCTTAAAAAATGAGACCCTAAGAGATGCTACCATAGTGGATCATGTTGAGGCTGAGAGCTCTGACCTCACTGTTCCCATTCTTCCCTCATTCAATATTGAGGGAAAAGAGTACGTCTTGTTGTATGATGTACAATGCAAGTTATACTTTATCCTTGATACGTATGTTGTTTTACTGCCATTTATTTTTCTTTTCTTTGGATGAGACAGAAATCTTCTAGCCTTTACTCCACCAATAGATAGCTTGATGGAAACATCTTTTCCATTTGTAGATTTTTTAAGATCCTTTGTAATATGTACATCTCCTCCATGGAGACCAATTTCTAATAGCACTGCTTCTAATGACTATAGTGCCTCTTTTCTTTTGCTCTCAGGGCAAAGTTTCCATGCAAATCCAATATATAGGAAAACAACTTTCTCAATGATCCTACATAATGCATGCAATGTACAAATGTGAACATTGCATAATGGGATCTCAAGAACTGCTTTGAAATTTGTACCTACTTTATCTCTATTGGGTGCTCTTTTCCACCATTTAGAATCTAGGACATGAGCTAGTTCATTGTAGTACAAGCAAGGAGATTTTGAGTTACCCCATTTGCTTATATTGAACATACACTTTAGTGTCTTCAGGTCACCTGCCATATGCCATTCGATTTGAAAATCACCCTTCACTGGAACATGAAGATGGCATTCTTGGACTTGACTCTTGATAATTGATGGTACATCTATTTGATGAAATACACAATAAAGTACTGCAATACCCAATAAAGTACTGCATGGTCCTCATTCTTCACCTATAATTTAAAACCACAGGTTTGCAAGATATATGATATAAAATTTATTACATTTCGAGCAAAGACTAATTTGGAAGGAGATAGTTTACATACCTCAAATGCGCCCAACCACCATACGTGCTTTTTTGATTGGACACTAAAGTACTTTGAGCCAGACTTCATGATCGCTTGATCAAGTGCTCAATTCATCAAAGTGATAGAAACTCTCTCTATCTTTTTTTCCTTGATGATTTCACACTCATCGAGCTTCACAAAAAACTTCAAAACTCCTTTACATTCTTCAAATGTGATACTATAGAACTCAACCATAAGCCTCTGCAATTGTTCAAGATCTACAAAAATATTATTCCAAGCATTATATGTAGTGCTTCCCTTTTCACTTTCATATACACTTTCGATATGAAAATATTGTCCAATAAACTTATCAGTTTCTTGGTTGAGATGACCACATTCCTTCCACACTTGGTGTTGGTAACAACACATTTTTTATCCATTGATATTTTAATGTTGATGACAAAACTCTAAATATTGAACCATATCCCTTTTTGCTCACTCTGCTCACATCAAGAGCCTCTTGAATTTTCGTGACATCAACTTTACTTTCTGATACAAAGTCTTCAAGAACTTCATGTTTCACCTTCTTAAACTTATTTTCCTCCATCATGTTCTTTGCAACAATAGTGGAGACTAAACCCTTCATTTGTTTGATGGGAATTAAATTAGGATCAATGTTTTCTTTCTCAGGTCCTAAAATTTCCCTGCAACAAGTACACTTTGTAATATTATAGATTTTCTTGCAAGACAAACACACATATACAAATACAATGGCTAAACAAGATGTACTCTTACCTTGCTTTTTGTACTTTGCGCTTACATCCTCCAGTGCTAGCTTTCAACTCCACAATGTTTCAAATTCTCTTGCTTCGTTGTCTCTCTCCAAGAATGGTTCTCTTCATTCTTGCTCTCCTTAGCTCATTCTTTGTCTTTGAATGGTCTTCGATTTCCCTTTGCATCTGCTCTTTCAAGTCTGAATTTATCGACATTCTTGGTCCTTCTCCATTCTTTCTCAGACATACAATGTCTTATACATTTTTGCAGTTGAATGCTGAGTCAAAATGTATCCATACATTCCGTTGTTCCTGTCCCACAAACCTCAATAGCATTGTCGGATTAGAAAATGGAACACTGACTAACCATTTCTTCACATCTAACACTAGGCTTCAACAGCAACACACAACTATCAAGGGATAGTTGATTGCCAGACTAAGTGTCCATGAGTACATCGCATGATATCAAATGTAGACTACATCACTTAACTCTCAAGAGAGAGATGAGTGCCAAAATAAGTGTCTATGAAAACATCTCTAAGGTTAGACTGCATAGAGAGAGATGAGTGTCAGAGTAAGCATCTATGAAAACATTGCTAAGCTTAGACTGCATCACGCATCTCTTGTAAGAGAGATGAGTGCCAGACTAAGAGATCCTACAAACAAACATGTCTATCAAAAGTGAGACTTCAACACACAACTCTCTCAAGAGAGATGAGTTCCAACCTCAAATAATAACAACTCTTTATATAGAAACTGAAATTGCAACACACAACTCTCGCAGGAGAGATGAGCGTCCGTCTTAAACACAAAACAAGACAAACATTAATAAATTTAAAAAAAATACAGCACACAACTCTCGCAAAAGAGATGACTGCAAGTGTCTAAAACACAAAAGAAAATAAATATTAATAAGTAAAAAAATTACTGAGGCACACAACTCTCACAAGAGAAATGAGTGCTAGTATAAAACACAATACAAAACAAACATTAATCAATAAAAAAAGACTACAACACACAACTCTTGCAAGAGAGATGAGTGCCGTTCTAAAACACAATACAAAACAAACACCAATTAATAAAAAAGACTGTAACACACAACTCTCATAAGAGAGATGAGTGCCAGTCTAAAACACAAAACAAAACAAACATTAATTAATTAAAAAAGACTACAACACACAAATCTCGCAAGAGAGATGAGTGCCAATCTTAGACAAAAGAGAACAAGTTACCTATGAAGGGTGGGTGACCTAGTTGGTAAGGTAATATGGCAGGTAACATAAGCAAGTAGGAGGTAGGTAAGATTAGCAAGCATGTAGTTTAGGTGGCAAGGAAGGCAAGTGGCAGTATTCATATGAATACAAAAATGGGAGTAAGTTCTATTTTTATACTTTATTTATTCATACAAATACACTGTAGTTATTCATACAAATAAGTAATTCATGTCCTAAGCTCTCTAGCCAACTGCCTTGCTAAAATGGCCTGCAATTTAGAAGTGGCTTTGCCATGTAATGCTACAGTATGAATACTACATTATTCATACAAATAACTTATTGGTATGAATAAAATAGGAAAAATTAGTTTATGCATTTTAAATCGCAAAAAATGTGAATTTGATCGTTTTTTCGAGCTTTTAAAAAAACGGGCGAATTAATGCAACTTAGATCTGTAGTTGCAATATCTTGTGGGTCATACCCTAGATTTATAAGGTCTCTCACAATGTTGTCAACCTTTTTTGCAATTTTGTCTTGCAACTCTAGAGTTGCAGAGTGTGCAGCTCTGTTACACATTGATGGATCTACAATTAACAACAATCCAACAATGAAAGCTGAAAGAAGTGAGTTCCTCTAACTAGTATGTTTCTAATAAAACATTAGCTTACAACTTATCTAACTAGCATGAGTAGAAGTTTGGTAGGTTAACTCTCAACATGAATGCTAACTAACATAGGGTAGTTGGGACCATAAGTATACCAGTGTGCGCCCAATATTATAACTTGTGCACTAAGTAGAATATCTAGTCCAATAAGTAAAGTACCATAGAATATAAGCTAGTTAGCTTTCAATAAATGTCAAATGGGGGTTGCTATGGTAAGAGAACAATATTATGAGGTTTTTCCTCAAAACACATTATTTTATTTATCATTTATAAACAAGACTAAGGAGTCCTTACAACTATAGGAGACCAAGTCACATGATCTACTAGACTGCTTATAGGTTTTCAAAAGTAGAAGAATGCCACATGGGCTGAGCACTTGGTTCCACTCTGGCATGGACCTGAACAACAAGATAGAGTGTGTACATCACAACTTCTTGCATGCACATGGTTTAACAACATTCTTAGCCATCGTTACATCCTCCATTGTACTAGATGGCATATTTTGTCTCTTCGAAGGTTCAAGTAGAGAAGTAAAAGTGGACTTCTTCTTCTTCCCAACTTGACAACCACATTGTTCTCACAAGTAATATGTTCTCACACTCAAGGGCCATCCCACAATCTCTGCATTAGCCTGAGACATTGACTTGGTCCTTTACTACACATCAAGGTTGAGGAGGGGAAGGTACAAACCGTGCATGTCCCTTGCTCTTCAAGTCATGTAGCATCTGCAAAGCCAGAGTATGTTGACCTCCAAACTCTGACAAGTGCTCTAAGTGCATCTCAGCTATAGCCTACAAACATGATACAACATGGAGCAAGTCTTAGAAACATAATGAATATATACATTTGCAACTCAAGATGAGACTAGTGACAATCAAAGTCCAATGCACATGCCTGGGCATCAAACGCTTTGTTTTCAACATGTTCAGTGTCCAACCAAGCGTGTCAAGGTCTTAGAGAGATTTTCAATTGTCAAATGAAACTCAAACATCCTCTTTGTATCTATAGAGTCTAGTTGCAAGGATTGTAGTTCAATCTTCGCTTCCTCCTTCTCTACTCTAAGTTGCTTGACAACTGCACTTATAGTTTCCCGACTCCTAGACTTCTTAACAATTGCATCTATTAATGAAGTGTTTTCCCTCTCCAATTCCTATCCAATAGCTTTAAGTTCAACATCCAAGTGATCAAGTAGAGAAATAATTTCTTCCTCTACATGTGGGTGGCCAATAGTCATATGACGAGCATACGACCCCTATTTTTCTTGCCATGCCTTGTACATTGTATACTTGATATGGGGGTTTCTTCAAGACAAGCCCTCTCATCTTCAAGGAATGCCATCTTGAACATAGTATTCCTCATCATCATGGATTGCAAAAGATCCTTCATTATTTTTCTTCCACTTGATTGTGTGGCTCTCAAAATATCAACTTTTCTTCAACTCCTTGACGTGCTGCTCTCTGCAAAAATTGCCCATGAAAAATCAACTAAACTGCCTTGCTCTGGCTAAACTATTTGTGTGTGCCCTTGCAAAGGCCATTGTGACCTCCTTGTTAATAGGGCACTGTTTTTGCTACACCTTATTATGGAAAAGAAGGAAATCCTTGTATGCTTTAGGACAAACACTACTACACTTAATTCTATACACAAACAGATCTCTGGGAGTTTTAAATATGCCTGACCACTCCCTTTTTGACAAATCAATCTCCTTCAAGGTTTTGGGATCAGCTCCCATCAAACTAAGGCTATATTCAGCATGAAAATACTCCTTCATAAGGCACAGGTTCCTTTGATTTGGATACTCTAGTTTGAGAGCTTTCCATCACCGTGAACACAGAATGAGACATGTTGAAGTGTATAAATGATATGAGAAGAGCCATAGAGAAAAAACAAATAGGAACAAAAAAAGGATGAACCAACTATGTAAAAGGCTTGCATGTTGAATCTCCTCCTCTTTGGAGGGGTTTTGTCTTGTGCTTTCAGGTGAACCTCTAGCTCTAATGCTTCCTGTTCTTCTGACAAGTCCACAAGAGCAGCTTGCTCTTTTCTCTAGGCATTGTTCTTTTAAACTGGAACTGGAGGTGGCTTTAGCTTCCCTCCAACTTGTTCTCTCCTACTCCTAGAGCTATGGAGCCCATGCCCCCCACTCCTTCCCTTCCCAACCATGATGATCATAGCTCATGCAAGCACATCAACTGTTACACCCCCCTCATTCTTTTTGAGCTTGTTGAGCACTAACTAAGGCTCTCAACTCTCGTTCAACGTCAATTGCATGCAGTCAAGAGCAAGGCCATGCCTTGTTACGATTATTCGTGTACTCTTAAATATTATTTCATAAAATAGAAGTATCAAATGGATATGAATCATTCTCAAATGTGTGTGCTTTTAACTCATGATATCTTGTCAATGCTAAAAAGCACCAAAATCATAGCGAGTTAATGTGCTTCCACCCGTTGAAGGAAGGTTGAATGGAGAAGGTTGAGAGAAGTTTGAGAGGAGGACAAGACAGCTAAGAGGAGGTTGAGATGAGGTAGAGGTTGAGAGGAAGATTTTGAGTCAATGGGGATAGTTTTGGGGGACTCCAAGGCAGTGTAGGGGACCATGCCAAGAGTCAAGGGGGGGAGCAAATGCCCCAGGATGTGGTGGGGACAAGAGGGAGGCAAATGGGAAGCTAGTGGGGACCAAGGGAATTATCTCCACCAATGAGAGGCCAATATGGAATTCTCCATTCTCTGAATGCCCAAGCCTTCCCATTGGTTGGTTTGCTAATCACAAATCTTAAGGACTTAATCCAAGAGGCCCTTTTTGAGTCCAAAAATTCTGTAATGCTATGCCTCTTACTTTGTAGTCTATTGCTTCATGAAGCCATAGGGTATTTCTTTTAGTAGTCTACTGAGTCAGAAATGTATACCTCTTTCCTTCTACAACTCCTACATCGTCTAAGGTGTTTTCCATCCTAGACCTAAAATTGAGTAAGCATTCTTTAGAGTGCTTTTATTGAGTGATAATGTTTTCAGTTCTTCTCATGTGGCCTTAGCTACCATAATACCAATGATATGATGAATGACATCATGTCTCAATGTAAGTGCAATAATGCCTAATGCAGCTTCATTTTTCTCATTCCACTGTGCTCCTAGGCTAGCTATTGTGTCTTGTGATGGTGACGGTCCATGGATGTTTTTATCGAACGTATTCTTATATATTAATATATAATCTTGGCAAAATCTTATCGAGCACATTCTTTTAGTTTAGCAATATTTATAGAATGTAATATGCTTTTATATATTTTCTTTTGAATTTTGAAGTAAAAAATATAAATCCTAGCAAAATTTTAAGATTTTTTGCACAAAAGTTTTAAATCCTGGCGAATGTTTCAAACATTTATTTTTATTAGAGCATACAAAATTTTGACACCAATATAAAATTTTAGCTTTTTAACAAACTAACATGAAAAAATCATCCCCTTGTACTACTTCCCACAAGTTTCTCTTCATTAATGCATACATTATTTTAGATTACCAATGTGGAATCCTACCTGTTGAATTTATCTATGTCGTCTAAGGACATTATGCACAAGGGGCCCTTAACACAAGCTTATAGACTTACTTGGGTAGTGTCTTTACCTTCACAAATTAGCACATCCATATAAGTGCATGTTCTTACTCATAAAATTAAAGAATCCTAATTACTTTGCGTAGTCATCATAATACCAAGTCTTTGGCTTTGTCTTTTTAATCTTCCTCTTGACTTTTTTTTTTTGGCTTTGTAGACACATGAAGAAGGAATTTTGGGAAATATGCTTTGAAGGTGGGAAAAGTAAAGATATTACCTCTTGATTTTTGTCTTCCAAGGAAAATCCTCCAAAACTTAAAGAAACCTTTCCATATAATCATTGCAAAAGAAGCCTCAATAAGCACATTGGAATGTTGTCTGATTTGCACACATTGGATGCAATAGATCATAGAGGTTGGCACTATAAGAAGTGCAATAGCCTTGGATTTATCTTTGAGTTTTTAAGCTTGTTTTGGTGACCAAAAGTTGTAGTAGACATGTGTAGCTAGAGCAGGCAACCAGTAGATCATAGTGAAAGAAGAGCTTGGCTACTAATAGACTATGACAGATACATATCCTCTCCATATGCTACTTGCCGAAGATGAGCAAGTCTTTAGCTGGTAGTGCATTAACAATGGGTCAACTTCAAGAGCAAAAGAAGCAACTAGACATGTGCATTCCCAAGGAGCTCTATAGCATAACTACATGTGACTATCTGACTTCTGGTACACATATTCGACTCTCTTGAAAGATAGATAGGAAAAGTAGAATGTCATTCTTCCTTTAACTCAAAGCTCTATTCAATGATGGGTTGTAATAAAATGATCGGCTCTAGCATCACTATGTAGCACGTGAATAGTAAACACTAGCGTAGACTCCACCTCCATGAAAGTTGCTTTGATAGGCCACAAAACTTCACAAGTGCTCTCAAATCATGCCCCCTCATAGACCAGTTGATACATGGGTTGATTTTCATGCATAAGCAATTGCAATGCTTGAAAATCAATCTTCTTTCATCTTCTCTCAAAGAATCTCATCCAGTAGCTCATTCTAGACTTGAAACACCTTGTATCATTCATGGTATTGAGAGAAGTGCTGAGATTTGAAAGAAAAGTTCCCAAAATAGAGCAAGAAGAAGTCGGGGTAAATCTCATTCAAAATCTTGAAAGTTTTGGAAGAATGAAAGTGAAATGGGTAGGAAATGCATGTAGACAAGGGAAATGATGAGATTTTGGCAGGAGATTCCATCCCATGATTGGGAAAATAAAGATATGAGCCTCCCACTCAAAAGAAAGGAAGAGATTCAAAAATAGGGGTGGAGTTTTTAAAAATCAAAATGGAGTTCCAAAATGAGGGAGAGGGAAGAGAAATGATAGAGAATGATAGGAGTGTAGTAGGTGGATGGGAGGATTTGGTTTCAAGACAAATGGTGCAAGTTTGTTGAGGAGCTAGGTTTTTCAAGTTGGTTAATATTGAGAAACGTGATGATTTAGTGGAGGTAGCAAGTGGGAGGCCTACATCAAACTTAAGGCCTTTGAATAAAGAAATAGGGAAGTCAATCCATTTCCAATGCTCTATTACCCTCCACTATCCAATATTTTAGTTAGTTTTATTCACCTCATCATTCCATGTCACTAGCCCGAGTGCTCTGTTACAAGGCCCCTTTTTGAGTCCAAAACTTTTGTAATGTTTGGTTATTACAATTTCAGGAGTTGAGGGGAAGGAAAATGTGAAGGTAGGATAAATGGATGCATAGGAGGAAGATGGAGAAAAGGGGTGTCAAGTGCAACAAGGATGTCCACTTGTATTGCATCTTGCAGATTATTAAGCAATCAAACTTTCGGAGAGTTCGGAGGTGCAAAGGAGACTAAAGAACTCTCAAATTCTATTGACAAGATTAATGTATTTGATAAGAAAGTGTGTAATCTATTGTTGTATTTAATACTTGTGAGGATATCACTTTTATGATTCATTTCTATAAGGGAGATGAGTACACCGTGTACACTATTATAAACCCCAGAACATCTTTCTAACCCACCGATCTCCTTTTGAACACTAAAACCTCCTCCTAAACCTTAAACTCCCAATGGAGGTGAAAGCCTTCATTACATAACCATGTTGATGAATCACTATTTCATACAAGTATGTGCAACCTCTACTTTTCACACTTGCTCTTACCGAACCATGAGTCGAGGTCCTAAGTAACAAATATACTACAATGATGACACCCCTTATATCTATACTAGCATTGGAACCATTCAAATGACGTACCATTATTGCAGAGACTAGCATCTTAAGCAAAAGTAGACATGCACAAGCATGTGTGAAGAACAAAAACAAACTATTATTGTCATACCATTGAAAGGCTAAGAGAGCTAAAATATTTCCAACTATAGACAAAAACAATAATCCAACCAAAACCTTCAATTACCAACTTAGGAATGTCATGTTCTTGATCCAAATGCCCAATTAAACAATGAATTAGGCCATGCAATGGGTATCAATGTGTAGAGCATAGACCTTGAATATTTCTCCTTTTTACAAAAAATCAATTGACATATCCATGAAAATTTACAGGCAATGAAATGTTAAAAGTTGTACATGTCCTAACCCCTATACACAAAAAAGGGACTTTGAAAATCCAATTTATCCTACTTACATAAAGGTGGAAATTTTCTAGGGTGCAGAAGTGTTGACTAAATTCCACCCTCCCACCTCCTTTCTTATAAAAGTATCCCCAACCCCCTCTCTTCTTCTTCCACATCTAGCCTCTCTCCTCTTTCAAATTCTCTTGGCCCATGCAAGCCACTTCTCCCTCTACACCAAACACCACCTTACTCCCATCCTCATAACTTGAGCTAGGCATCAAGCCATTTTTGTTGCAATGACCTAGCCATCCACCATTGTCTTCCTCAATCATCTTGAAACAACAACAAAGTTCTTTTTTTAGAAATTATTTGAAGGTGGACAACCCCCCCCTTCCACTTTATTTTTGTCAACTCTTCTTATTTTCATCAAATTTCAATCTTTTTTTCCCCTTTTGTTTCCCTCTCCCCCTCTTCTTTCCTCCTTTTACTCTCCCTCTTTTTTGGTACCCCCAGTTTTCCATCCATTGCCCCTATTTTTAGTCCACCTCCGCTCAATCCTCGTCTTCCATCACTCTATCATTCCCTCTTATTCTATCACCCCATTCCTACTCCACCCCCTTCCATTCCCTCGCAATCTCTTCCTACCCCTTGTCTCCCATTCTCTCATCCTCTCCATCCCTCTCTCATGTTCTCCTTTGCCCCCCCTCTCTCACATTATCTTCATGTCCCCTATCTCCCATTCTCTCATCCTCTCCACCACCTCTCTCATTCTCTCTCAACTCCCACTCCCATCCACTCTTCCCACCCCTTCTCTCTAACCTATCCCCTTTTGGTTCCCCATGCTTCCCCCCTTGAACTCCTCCTTCCTCATGGCTCACACTCCTCTTCCTCATGCACCGGGCACTGCATTTTGCAACACTACCATTGTGCCTTCATCCCCTTGACTATTGCATTAGGCACTCCTTGCCTCTCACATGTGCACCACCCCTCTGCTTTGACCAAAGGTCCTTAAGAATCACATTAGGTGCTATCCACCACCACAAAACCTTAGCTTTTATATTGGGTGCTCTTTGCCATCTTACCACAACATTGTGCCACCGCCCTTTTGCTCTATGTTGGTGCCACCTCAATGCAATATCCATTATTCCATGCTCATGGTGGGTGTGCCTCTTGCACTTTAGCCCTCGTTGCCACTTTACCATGACATCTTTCCACCTCCCTTTTGCTCTACTTTGGTTCCACCTTAGTGCAACACCCACCATTCTTGTGCTCATGGTTGATGCTCCTCTTGCACCTCGGCACTCCCACCATGCCTAGGGTACTATGTGCCCCCATGATTTGCCCAACGTGGCTTCCATCATCACCACATCATCTCAATGGATTAAACACCACCCTTGAAATCTTTATGATGCTCAAGTGGTGTCTCTCCATCAAGTGCAAGTGCCTCTCCATCAATGTCTCCTCCTTGAGCACCATGGCATCATTAGATGCCCACATCCCTCCTCCCTTGACTACCTTTCCCCTTTTATTATCTTAACATTCCCATTCCTAATGCCCTTCCAACTTCCACCCCATCAAACTCCTTCCACCTTGTAGTGCATACTCTCCCTATCATAAAACTCCCCACAACAGCTATTGCTGAGTTGCCTATACTACTCACCAGCCTCATACACAATACCACCCACTATAGTCCTTGCTCTCTTGAGTCGCATCGTCCCTTGCCCACACAAGGCATGTAGACACAACAAAACATAGTGAACATAACACATGCAACCAAAACATAGCAAGACGAAAACACAAGTGCTCTCTCAAAGGCTACAATTCATGTCAATGTGTATAATGCTATAGATGGATTCTCAATAGCAAGAATAAGACATTATGCCAAAAATTTTATAAAAAAGGGTCATCTAGCTCCTATGTGCATGTATGTGTGCACATAGGATCTAAATGGCCCTTTTTATTTAAAAAAATTGGGGGGAAAACTTATGTATGGTGCTAATTAGCCAAATGTCATCTAGCCCAAATGTATGCTTGTGTGCACATAGGGGCCAGAAGGCCTTTTTTTTTCTTGTAAATCACCTATTCATGGTGCAATCCTACCTTTGCCAAAAAGAATATTCAAAAAAATAGCCATTTGTCCCAAATTCATGCCTATGTGCATATAGGGCCAAATGGCCTTTTTTTAAATGTTTAAACAATTTTTAAAAAGGGACATTTGTTTTATGTGTGAGGTTAGTGCCTCAACTTTATTTTACTTTGGATTTACCACCTATTCATGTTTCTAATAAGGCTTTATCAACAAAAAAAACATGTGTCAAATAAATTAGATTAGCTGGTATGGACTGAGAGATCTTCAATAACAAAATAGGATTCAGGTTGGGGAAGTAGCTAGTATGGACTTAGAGATCTTTAATAACAATATAGAATTCAGGTTGGGGAAGTAATATAGAAGTGTAAGGGTTCATGGAGAGTGTAGGAGTGGGAGAAAGGAATGTGTAAGAACAAATGGGTCAGGGGAGATAAAGAAGAATAAGAGAGGAGAAGAGGGGAAAGGAGGAGGAAAGGAGGAGTTACAAGGTTGGAGAAAGGGGGAAAGGCAGACAAGGGTAGGACATGCTATTGGACATTGATCATGCAAGCAAGCATGGACACTTTGGAGACAATTTCACAAGAACACCAAATCAAAATTGAACACAATGCCCCAAAGAGTGTGGACTTCATTCCATTATGAGATATTTATACAAGTTTGGAGATGTTTTCTCTGCATCTAGGAATTTCTCTCTACATGTAGGTATCACATATGGAAATTGCATTGGCAATTGCATAGGATGGCATGTAAGAATTGCATATAGGATGCACATATAGGAATTTCACATAAGATGCACATGTAGGAATGGCATGTAGAATGCACATGTAGGAATGGCATATAGGATGCATATATATGAATTGCTAGGAGGCATATATATGAATAATTGCATGTAGGATTGAGAGACTAGCACCTCCTATTGTTGCTCTACTATCTTCTCTCTACCTGCCCCCCCCACCTCTTATTTCTTTTCATGGCATTGTTTCTCCCTTTGCAAACATTGCAAATGTTTCTTCCTCTGTAAACATTGTTTCTCCCTCTACAAACATTGTAAATGTGCCTTCCATTGTCATTTGGATATTGGACCATCTATTTCCTCTTCTTCCAATGGTCTCCTTGTACCTTGATTGGGCTTTCTAAATTTCCTATTGCATGGCCTCTGTATGCTTCTCTTGCAAGACTTTGTCTACTTCTTTTACAATCCATGATAAGCCATGTCATACCATAAGCTACCTTATTTTCAAGAAAGTGGATTGATAACATAGACCATCTAGTTGTGAAGAGACCAAAAATAGAAAGATAATGATTCACATAAAGAAGTGATCGAGTGATCCCTTGTGGTTGTCCCAAATCTAAATCAAACTACATGCATAGGGGAAAAGCAATATTGAAACAAGGTGCATGTAGAGGGGAAAAGACAATGATACCAAATCAAAGTGTTAGCTTAGAGGAAAAGTGATAGGATCACAAAGTCTCATGGAACAAGGGAGGAAATTATTTTTGAAAAGGAAAAGGAAAGAAGTAACAAAATAAAAATGCACACTCAAATGGGAGAATGATAGGAGCATAGAGTCTACTAGAACAAGGTAGGAAAAGGACGTTTGAAAAGAAGTGGTATACATGAGTAGCAGCCATCAAATTTTGAAAGCTAGCATGGGAGATGTAAATATTTGCATAAACTCAGCAACTATGGTTTGCATCCTCTGGCCATACACATCACCAAACTCAACTTATGTGTAGTCTCAATGGTGACTCACGTGTTGTGGGGATGTTGAAGAGATAACAATGGAGCCTCCACTCCAAGCTACTCCTCGTGAAAGCAATGCAAGGCACGAGTTGTCCGCATGTGTCACTCGTGGCTCCCAGATTGTTGCAATGTGTTTCCACAAGAGAAAGGGAAAGGGGGAGAGGGGAGAAGATAGGGAAGAAGGGAGGGAGAAGGAGAAGGGAAGAGGACAATGCAGGGGGATGGAGTAACAAACACAAGGGCACTACAAGAGAAACAAGGGAACACCCAAAACACTCTTGGAAGAGACGAGGGAGCTTGTATTCCAACTTGTGCAAACAACAATGAAGACCAAAGTCAACCCTTTGGCCTTTTATACATGTCACCTTTTGAAGGGAGGGCCAACCCTTTTCCTTTTAGCATGCTCCCTCTCTTTACATTAAAATGCTCTTGGGCCCGTAGGGTGCCAAGGCATATTGCTATTCTTTTCATCTCTCCCTACTAGTAGAAATAGCACTTGTGTTAACCATATAAGAGCACTTGGGACAAGCCTGGAATTAGGAGGTGTTCCTAACGGGCTCCCAAATAGCACTTATGTTAGCCTCGCGCCTCCAAGTCCTAAGCTATTTGGGGTTCAAACCCCCTGTATGAGGCTCAAAACCTCGAGTGGCGAGGCTTAACTCCCGTGAGACACTTAACCACAGCTTGCAGCTAGAACCTACAACCTGTGAGCTGGAACTTGCAATCTGTGAGCTGGAACCTGCAACTTGTGATCTAGAACCTGCAACTTGTGCCTGTTGCCTGCAATCTTGACCTTGGGGTATTTGGGGCTCAAACTCCCTGAGCTTGTACTGTACTCCTTCCATGCTGTAACCATTGTAGTAAATCATGAAGCCTAATCACCTCTAATCACTGATTACCCTGCATTCTATGATTGTACTCCGTGGATGTTAACATGCCCCCCTTCCTATTGTGTTGATCACCCTCAGATGCTGGAGGAGGTGTGTGGTGAGGACTATCTGTAGGACTGCATAGCGGTCCAGCTAGCATGGGGTAAGTCGAGTGATACTTCCAAAAGTGGGTGGCGTGCATATCCTCATACGTGCGGATGTGGTGTCTGTGGAGATTGTAGACGTGGAGGTAGAGGTGAAGGTCCTGACATTGCATAGGACCGATGTTGGGATTGAAGACAATATGATTGGTCAGATTGTGGATGCGGTCATCGATGGGGTGACTGTGGGCGAGGATGTCACAGAGGAGTAAGAGGAGGCGGTTGAAGTGAACTGCTGCCACAATGACAGGATCCAGTATCGAGCTGTACATGTCGTTGGAATGACTGGAGGCGGAAGCAAAATCCCTCCTGAGTCATTTATTTGGGGAAGTTAAACTTTGGAAAATTGTACATCATATTAGGGTGGACTTCTAATGGAGCTCTCAAAATTCTACCCAAGTCCATCATCGTTCCATTTGTTGAGATATGGTGCCATGAGCACATAGATTAAAGGGCTAAGGTATGGTATAGGAAATAATTAAAGTAGCCACCCTAGGATGGGGACTACAAGATGTGGAGATGTGGATTGAGGATATCCACAAGGAGAGATGTGGATGAGAGGATCCCACATGGTTTGACTATTCTAAAGGCTCTCTCTATATAAGAAGCCTATCATGTATTGTTGAGCATACATATGCATTGCAATACAATGAGTGTTTGCTACCCTATGTCTCTCTCATGGTGCTTTGATCCTCCTTGATCCCTCACTTTCACGTGGTATCAGAGCATGGTTGTATCTTTAGTTAAGGCACCATCCTTCGTTTGAGTGATCTCTTTTATTCTTCAATAGAGACTTAGCTCCTTGAGAGAGAGTCCATTTTTTTTTTCTAACTCCTTAGAGAGATTCATATGCTCCATCCATTGTTCTTATGAGCGTGAGAGATATACTAGACCTTACAATAGTGTGAGGGAGAGACAAAAAGGCTCATAAGGCTCCTCTATCAAAGCCGCTCTCATCTCCAAGCAGCCAGTCGCCAAGCTACAAATGGTAGCATAAAAGCACCATGCTTCTACAACCCAAGCTTAAAGAGACTACTACTATTGGGGAAAAAGATCAGTCGATCCCTGTACAGAACTCGTCGGATTGGGTCTCAGCTTCAATGACTTTTGAGGGTGATGAGGCTTACCTTCAAGCATCTCGGCAAGAACGTAGGACTTGGATTTGCTTTGGATTCCAATAGCTTCGGTGAGCAAGTTAGGAGCTCTGTTCCAGCACAATCCCATTTCAAGACTCAGTATGACAACATTTTGGGAAGCTCATCAACCTAAGCTTCACACTCAGCATCAGCTCCTGAGGCGACGAAGCCCAACAAACAATGCCTCGCCACCGAAGACCAACAGTGCATAGCTATGTAGTCTCACCATATCCATGCTCTTGGCTCTGACAACAGCAATAGCCTCATAGCATGCCTTCAATGTTGGCCATCGCCTCCCAGCATCACGGGCAAGGTGGCCTCCAAGCGGCCTTCTCTGCAACAGCATCTACAACTCCCGCGTCGACCACTAGATCTTCAGCACATCCTCACCACATCGTCATCTGTTGAGAGCTTGCATTTCCTTGTGTTTTCTGATAGGACACGTGGTAGATAAGCCACTCAACCACATGACCTTAGATTAGCTTGTGGTTGGGTTAAGCTGCTTGCGTTAGTTTAATCATGGTGATTTGTGTAACCTTGGGTTAACCAAGCTAGGTTAAAAGGTCACCATAGTGCCACCTAAGCACACAGTACCCTGCTAAGCACTGGTTTCTAAGTAGCATGTGACTCTCTGTGCCACCTCATCATGCCCCCTCTTCTCCACAAAATCTTCAACAAGGCATAACTCTCAATCCAGAAAGAATTTGCACACGCTCCAAAAAGGAAAAATAAATAGTATTTTGAGCTTTACGTGCTTGTCAACTCAGACTTTCTGTATGCAATTAGACACTGCCAAATTTGAAAGTATCATCAATTGGTAAGACCTTTGCAATGGCAATCTGCACCCCAACTGTTGAGAAGCTCACTGGGGAAGGATTTCACACATGGTCTACACAAATGAGATATCTCCTAATGCACCAAAAGCTTTGGAAGACTGTAAAAGAAGACATACCCACTACACAAAATGATGCTTGGAAGGAAAAAGATAAAGCAGCACTATCACTCATTGGTTTGCACGTGGGTCCAAACATAATTCATCATATAGACTCTAAGGATCATGCCAAGGATGCATGGGATGAGTTGAACACAGTGTTTGGTGCAAAAGCCAAAAACCAAAAAATCCATCTTAAGATTGAATTCTATGGTATGCACATGGGCTTCAATGAATCCATGGCACAATTTGTCAACAAAATCAAAAGCATTATGACTCAACTAGAGGGCATAAATGCAAAGATAGGAGAGAAAGATGCACTTGCAATTCTCCTTAAAAGCATGCTTGCAGAGTATCATGCATTGACAACCACTTTGAAGAATTTTCCAGATCCAAAGTTTGAGGAATGTGTATCCTCTCTTCTTGAAAAAGAAAGAGAGTTGAAGGCATCAACATCGACATCGCCATCTACACGCAACAGCTATAATGAAGAACAAGCACTATTCAGTAAAACATCAACGAAGTGCTACCATTGCGGAAGGATGGGTCACTATCAAAGTGACTACAGATTGAAGAACAAAACCAAAGTGTCACCATTGCAAGAAGCTGGGACACAAGGAAGAAGATTGCAGATTGAAGAACCAGCAGGTCAACTACGTGGAATCCTCATCAAGCCATGAGCCAAAAGGTGACATCAATGGAACAACCTTGCTTATATGTTTGTAATCAAACCTGACCACCTGAGAGTAGCTATGAAAGCACCCAGGGGAGGTATTAACATGTAAACCACACTTGACCACCTTAAGTAGCAATGCATGCACTAAGGGGAGGTAATGGAATGTAACTCACATCTAACCACCTTGCAGTAGCCAAAGTATCATGGCACCAAGGGGAGGTGTTGAGATATGGTGCCATGAGCACATATATTAAAGGGCTAAGGTATGGTATAGGAAAGAATTAAAGTAGCCACCCTAGGATGTGGACTACAAGATGTGGAGATGTGGATTGAGGATATCCACAAGGAGAGATGTGGATGAGAGGATCCCACATGGTTTGACTATTCTAAAGGCTCTCTCTATATAAGAAGCCTATCATGTATTGTTGAGCATACATATACATTGCAATAGATTGAGTGTTTGCTACCCTATGTCTCTCTCATGGTGCTTTGATCCTCTTGATCCCTCACTTTCACACCATTGGCATGTATAGGGGGTGGATTCGGCGATCGACGTGGGCACTATGGTAGTACTGCCAAAATTGCTCCATTTTGAGGAAGGGTGTGTGGTCTCAGTGGTGACTCATGTGTCGTGGGGATGTTGAAGAGATGCCGATGTAGCCTCCACTCCAAGCTACTCCTCATGAGAGTAATGCAAGGCACGAGCCACCATCTGCAAGTGTCACTCAAGCGGCCTCCAGATTGTTGCAATGTGTTTCCACAAGAGAAATAGGGAATGGGGAGAGGGGAGAAGAGAGGGGATAAGGGAGGGAGAAGGATAAGGAGAAGGGAAGAGGAGAGTGAAGGGGGATGGAGTGGCAAACACAAGGGCACTACAATGGAAACAAGGGAACACCCAAAACACTCTCTTGGAAGAGAAGAGGGAGCTTGTATTCAAACTTGTGCAAAACAATGAAGACCAAAGTCAACCATTTGGCCTTTTATACAAGTCACCTTTTGGAGGGAGGGCCAACACTTTTCCTTTAAGCACTCTCCTTATCTTTATAATAAAAGGCTCTTGGGCCCGTAGGGTGCCAAGGCATATTGCTATTCTTTCCATCTCTCCCTACTAGTGGAAATAGCACTGTGTTAACCATATTAGAGCACTTGGGACAAACCTGGAATTAGGAGGTGTTCCAAACTGATTCTCAAATAGCGCTTGTGTTAGCCTCGCGCCTCCAAGGCTTAGGCTATTTGGGGCTCAAATCCCCTAAGCGCCCTCAAGCCTTAAGCCATTTGTGGTTCAAACCCCATTTATTAGGCTCAAAACCTAGAGTAGCGAGGCTTAACTTCTACAAGACACCACTTAACCACAGCTTGTAGCTGGAACATACAATTGTGGCAACTAGAACATACCACCTGTGCACATTGCCTGCATGCTTTGGCCATGGGGTATTTGGGGCTCAAACTCCTTGAGCTTGTGCTGTACTCCTGAAGTAGATCAGAATGTGCATGTTTCATGCAATCGTTGGCCTTGAGGTGTTAGCTGGAACCTACAATCTGTGCATTTTGCCTAGAATCTTTGGCCTTGGCATATTTGGGGATCAAACTCCTTGAGTTTGTGCTATACTCCTTCCAGGGCTTTTTTTGTTGAAGTAAATCATGAAGCCTAATCACCTCTAATCACTAATTACCCTACATTCGCTATACTCTGTGGATGTTAACAAAGGGAATGCACTAGTGAGGCCGTAGAATGGCATCTGCATCAGTCTGTGGGACTGGAGCATCACGAGCAAGGTTTATCCTCCTCTTGTGTGCTTTGGATGTGCGCATCGCCAGTCGTCGAAAGACTGGGTGATGAATTGTGTGAGGCACCACACCTCTAACATTTCATAGAGGTAGAGGTGGGAGCCCTTGAGTTGGCACTTCCAATGGACCTACATAAGTGCACTATCTAGCAGCTCTTGGAATGACTGCAAGTTAGGGCACCATTGGACATTTTGGGGTGGGGAGGGGGGAGGAGCTTGCGAAGCCTCGTCATCTTCAATGTGCATGGGTTTTGCATCCGCCATTGTGCCTGTTGGCATTGTGTCATTGGCCATCTAGACAAAATTGGTTGCTTTGAGCAACGTGTTGAGAGCTTCTTCAGGGAGGTCGCGATCGGCGGAGCCATAGAGGAGATGGACGGGGAGGTCCCATGCTGTGTGGTGGTGGTGTTAGAGGCATTGGAAGAATATTCGTGTAGTGTTGTGCAAGGAAGGGGAGGTTGGGTGGCTTGCTAGGTGGGTTGGGAGGGATCCAAAGGAGGTGGTTTTGGGATTTTGGTAGGTGGGGCCATAGAATTAAATATTGCAATGGCTTCTTGGCCTTCCTCCTCAGCTAGTTCCTCAGGATATGCTACATGTATTATTTCAAAATTGCTCACCGAGGACTCAAGTGAGTCTTGGAGAGCTTTTAGCACCCAGTTGAAAAGGATTATAATGCCGAGGGAGTCGTAGGTGGTGAACTAGTATGCCGCAAGATACCCTTGAGAATGTATTGTGGAGACTCGGCCATAGGTATACATCGAATTTATCTCGGCTTGTAGACTTTTGGGAGTGTGGACCCACGGGCTGAGTTCCTCGAGCTTTGTGATTTGCATCACATCATCGTCCGTGAGATAATTAGTGGACTCCGTGAGATGATGCGGCACCAGGCTTAGAAATTTAGTACAATGGGATGGGCGGTGAGAGTTTAGAGATCAGAGGGGCAGAGAAGAGAGAAAATAGAGGGCTGAAGCTCTTAGGAAAAATAGGACATGGTGAGAATGGGGCGGCAATGATTGGGGTTATGGTGGCAGAGGATTGTTGGAGGGTGTTAAGAGGGAGTGGGGCTGTGAGATCTAGGTGGAATATAAGGTTTTGTGCATGGAGTGCATCGAAGTGCATTTGGAGTGTATGGGGGATAGTGTGTGGTGTGAGTGTGTAAGTGCCGAGTTGTGTGGAGACCTCCCTTTACATTTTGAACTATTGTTGCTCTCAGTCTTCCAACCCTGAGTCTTTTGGTTGACTGAGGATGCATTATCATTCATTCTACTCTTGAAGGGACACCATCAGTGCCTATTCTTGTGTCAAGAGATCCTATAGTGTTTGGATCTGGCACTTGTAGTTGTCCTGAGTCATGACGTGTTGGGCCTCTACCTGTGCCTTTTGCTCTAATGTTGTTCTAAGAAGGCCGGATTCCACTTTGTCGGCTTGGTCCATGAGTGTTTGTACCAAGGATTTTCTTGTAGAGAGCTCATCCTTGAGCTTTGTGATTGCCAACTTGAGCTCTTTAGGCTTTGTTCTCCTCTACTCTATTTATGGCCATTTGCCCTGGGGCTTGGGTGGTAACCATCATTGTGTGGCTATCGTGCACGGAGAGATGTGCCTGGAGAAGAGTTGTTGAGAGCTTGAGTCCTATTATTGCCTCCTTTGCAAAATTGTTTGTGCCCCTATGGTAGCTACGCCATTGGTTCAAATAAGTTTTACTCCATCTAGTCGACACGTGAGAGCTGCTCGGTTGACATATGGCTATAGCCACTTGGTGCCTAATAGTGGGCCATGCTGCAAAACTATAGAGCCTCTGCGAGGCTTGCCCATGGAGAGGATGAAGGATGTGGTCTCTTGAGGATGGGCCATTGCTAAGGTCGAGACCTAGGGCATAGCAGGAGTTGCTAGTGTGGATTTGGCTGTTGTGGGTGGAGGCCAATGATGATCGTTTCTTGTCACCTAGGAGGTCTTCAATTAAGATGGGCTCCTGTTGAACCCTTTTTCCCTTGTTTAGGGGATCCACTTGTTGGAGTTGTAGTTGATGACCTAGGAATTCTTGCATCCGTCGATCCTTGTATTGCACAAGCAACTACTGGCTTGGGGCCGGTTGCACCAAGAGCTGGCCAGAGTGGCATTGGGCTCTATTCTTGCTCGCCTTCTTCTAGATCTGTCTACTATGCCAATCCCATGGTAGACTTTTCATTCAGCCCTCAATAAGCAGATGCTACTGTAGCATGTGGTAGAGAATCCAATGGAGAGCATTGGGTTGCCAATGACCTCCTTTTGTATTTTGAGGTGATCCCTCATTTGGTTGCTGAAATAATCTACCCAATTCATAACCTGGGGTCTGCCAACCACAATAAGATGTTAAGCATGATGGACTGATGGTGATCCGTGTGCTTTACTTACATCAGCCACCACCACTGCAGGGCCCTTGCCGGTCTTTCCACCTCTGGCTTGATAATTTCGGTGAAGTGGATGCACCCTTTGCTTTTCTTATGGTCATAGTGGCAGACTTTGATGAGGGCCTCTGCCTTCTTCTTTGTTGCATACTTGTCCGCTGCTGCTATTGACGACCGATAGATCGAGGGCGGCTCATACCATGTCTTGATTGAGGTGGTAGTAGTGGGGAGTGCCCGTTGCATCTCATAGGACGCCCACATTGGTATTCAAGTTGTAAGCCTAAAGGAACTCCCCCAATAGCCTCATGTCCAAGTGGCATGGAAGGTGGTCTACGATTCTGCTCTGCTGGCCTGCAATTGTTAGTGCTTCTTGCATTGTTGGCTCCCTTAGTGTCACATAGGTTGTTACTGTGTGGTAGTGGAGGTGCAATCATCACCCTCATAGGCAAAACAAGAGTGAATGGTGCATGCATCTAATTCTTGGAGCTAGGCTTCCTCGAGTGGTGAGGGCATTTGGGAGCGCACGACTTTGTATTCTCCTTTTGTGGGAGTCGAGGTGCACTTTCTTGACCTTGAGGGGGGCGTGCATGCTGCTACTATCGAGCCCTCCTAGGTGGCCTATCATGTAGACATTTCCTCCTCCCCTTGCAAATCTTCGATGGGGAATCCAAAGGGCATGCGGATTGTTGCCGAGGGCATGCTTTGAGAATCGAAGGGGCCGGTGGCCTGTGGAATAGGAGGTCGAGGGTGGAGTCCCTAGCTCCATTTCAAATTCAAATAATTTGTTTTTCGGATCCATGGGGAAGAATGAGGGTAATTGAGTGACGAGAGAATCGATGGAAGAGGAAGAGTTGGACATAAACTGACTGTGTTGGGTGGCTGTGTGGAAGAGGGCAAGGGGCTATGAGAATTTTGATAAAATTTTTGAAAAGTCTGGGGGAAACTGCTATGGCAATGACCCAGCGGGATAGGGCCTCTAAGACTTTATATAGATTTTTGTATCCCCACGGTCGATGGGATCTTCAAATGGCAATGGTCAGCAGCAGATTACGTGGATGGCGACGGTCGACGGAATACGCTGATGGCCGTGATCGATGTGATATGTGGATGGCATCGGTCGATAGAATCTCTAGATGGCGATGGTCAATGGAATATGGTGATAGCCCTAATCGGTGTGATATGTGGATGGTGACGATCATCAAAATCTTTGGATGGCAACAGTCAATGGAATACAGTGATGGCCACGATCGGCTTGATATGTGGATGGCAATGGTCGGCAGGATACATTGACGAGCGATGATCGCCAGAATCTCTGAATAGCGATGATTGGTAGGATACATGGATAGTGATGGTCGGCGAGATCTCTGGATGGCAACGGTCAGTAAGATACATGGACGGTGATGGTGCGTAGGATCTCTGGATGCAACGGTCAGTGAGATACTATCTAAGAACGGAGAGGGAAAGAGGGGGAAAAGTGGGAAGGAGTGGGAAGGTGGGAGAGAGAAGGGAATGGGTGGGGTGTACCGATGAGCAGTGGGATTAATTGTGAGGTCAGCGTGCAAGATTGCAAAAAAATGCAAAAGGGACATACTGACCCTAATCACCTAGTGTTGATCGTGGATGTGTGCATGTATGTGTACAGCAGTGACTTGTGGGCTGAGGGTGCATTTGGTGACATGCTTACTGTAGTGACTCACCTAGACTTGGACTTGACAATCATGAGGAATGCGGTTAGATGGATGCCATGCTACCGCCGCATAGCGTGTTAAAGGCCATGTAGAGCACATTCTAATACATAATGTATTTTAAAAATAATGCCGTGTGTCGTAATTGTAAACATTAAGCATTGAAAAGGTGCTTGCAAAAATGTCCAACTTGTGTCTTACCTCGTATGCCAAAGGTACATTGGCATTATGATTAGTTGTCTCATAGAATGGTCCTTTGTCACAAGAGAAGTGGGTTCTTGTGTGACCACCTTCAGCATAGACATTTGCTCTCGTGAGTCGAAAGGCACCGTTGGAGATTGAATGATCGCAACTACCCTTGAGGGTTCACCTTTGGATTTGGAGGGAGGCTCTTGTGTAACATCCTGCATTGTAGGGGTCGGTTCTTGTGTTGCTCCTTTGCTGCCTTGGGCGATTTTCATGTTGAGTTGGACGATTCGTGGCAATAGAGCACGTTCAAGATTCTGGGGTTGGAATGTTGCGGTCGGTTCGTCGGTAGGTTAGTATGGCATTGACTTCCTATGTATGATCATGAATTCACTAGTTAGGATTGCTATTGTTTCATTGAGGAAATGAGTTCCTCGATCGTTGCTACTGACTTAGTCTAAGACATCTGAACCCGGTGATAATTTGTTCATATAACAATTTGGTGGTGGATCTCGCATCTGCCTTCACAGTGGCTCTCCCTTCTACCCACTTGGTGAAGTAATCTGTGGGCCAAGATGATGTATCTGGCCCCGGTACCTTTAGCTCCTAGACTTATGGGTCCAATAAAATCGATGCCCCATTTCTTGAAAGGTTGATCGGTTAAGATTTCAATTAAGGGCATCATCTCCACCTTGTGTGGGATTTGGACATGCTCGCAAGGGTCGCACCGCTTTATGAATTTGACTACATCTCAGAAGAGAGTCGGCCACCAAAGGCCAGCTTGGAGCACCTTATGTGTTGTAACCTCAGTGAAAAAGTAACCTCCTGCAATTCTTGAGTGGGCTTCCTCGAGCACATCCATGTATTCATGCTCACACACACATCTTCATGAGATGCCATCCTTGCCCATGCGGTATAGTTAGCCTGCAATTAGCTGATACAGTGATGTCTCCTTAATGAGTTTGCGGGCTCTATCTTTCTTGAGAGCTTGGCCAAGGGGTAGGCCATTGGCCAGGTAGTGACCAATCTCAGCGGCCCATTCAGGTATGATGTCGATGAAGAAGAGGGGAGCATCAGGGAGGTCATCTTTAACTCCTAATGGGGCTTTGCACTTTGGGATTCTCGACAAGTGGTCAGCTAGGACATGGGTTTTTCCCTTATGCACAGCAACTGTGAAGTTGAATTCCAAGAGGATTAGCATCCACCTGGTGATGCGTCCTATCATGCATGGCTTGTTGACCAAGTATAACAATGCTTGGTGGTCCACAAAGAAGACAAACTTGTTAGCTAACAAGTAGTGCCTGAACTTCTTGAGTGCATAGACCATGGCCAGACCTTCCCTCTCAATTGTTATGTAGTTAGCCTCGGCCTCATTTAGTTGGGGGCTCACAAAGTACACCAGGTAGTCCAAGTTATGCTCCCCTGGTTTAGCTAGCACACATACTCGATAGCAAAGTTAGAAGCATCGATATGGACATAGAATATTAGATTCGAGTCAGGTACTCTCAACACTGGTGCGGTGGCTAGGGCTAGTTTGAGGGTTTTGAAGTATTTTTGGCATTCCTCAATCCACTCAAAGGATACTAGTAGTTTGTATAATGGGCGGGCTATGTTGGCATAGAACAAGATGAACCCTCTATAGTAGCCCATGTGACTAGTAAATCATTGGACTCCCTTGGCATTAGTGGGGGGTGGTAGTTCCAAGATGAGTTTGATTTGTTGTGGTCCATTGAGATTCCATTCTAGGACACTATGTGGCCAAGAGTTACACCATGTTTGACCCAAAATTGGCACTTAAGAGGGTTCAGGATATGTGGTATAGGTGGCACTTCAAGTCTAAGGTATTTCAAGTGATCATCCCACGTTGAGTTCATGCATATGTCATCCAAGAAGACTTCCACAAAATCTCTTAGGTACTCCTTGAATACCGTGATCACCATCTGTTGGAAGGTGGCAGGTGCATTGGTCAACCTGAATATCATTACTCTAGCTGCATACACACCACCGATTGCAAAGGCTGTTTTATGTTGATCCTGGGGAAATTCCATCTAGGAAGCTATAGGCTTCCTTTCTCGCTACCCTTTCTAAGACATGTTCTGTGAATGGCAAGGGGTAGTGGTCACTTCTAGTGGTAGTGTTACTTTTTTCAAATCCACGCATACTCTAATTTTTCCATTTTTCTTCAGGACTATCATGATGGGTGACACCCAGTCCATATGCTCAATCTCATAGATGAATCTGGCATCTATGAGTTTCTAGATTTCCTCCCTCACTATGAGTGCATACTTGGGATTCGTAGGGTAGGAATGTTGGCATACCAGCTTTTGTCTAGCATGGGGATCATGTGCTGCACTACGTCAGCAAACACCTTTCATATCGGTGTATCTCTAGGCCATGTAATCCTTGTATTATCATAGGAGAGCTATCAAAGCACTCTCCTCATTGGGGGTGAGATTGTCAGCAAAATGAATATAGGTTGGGGGTCCTCCCCTTCCGAAGCTAGGTTTACGTCCTTGATCGGGGCTGGCTCATCATATCCTTGGGAGCACCCATCTTCTCGAGGTCTCTTGGCCCATTGGTATAAGATCTTGCGATCCTCAATCGTGTGGGGCTTGTAGTGGGCTAGTACCTATCATAGATCTTCCTTTTCTTCAACCTCCTCATCTATTTCTACAAGAGAAGTGGCCCTTTTGGCCTTAGCTGAGCTTTTGGATAAAGGGAGTTTAGAACATGAAGGGGGCTCTTTCATTGCACTTATAGAGCCAATGGGGGAGGTTATTAAGATAACCCTGGCTCCCTAATTGGAAGAGAACTCATGGTGAGCAATCGTAGCACCTACGTATGATAGCCAGTGGAGATCTGATTTGACCCGTATTGTTCCTTTATTCACATCTTGGGGTTTGAGCATGTTAAACATTCTAAGGGGGAGACCATCGGGGTCAGACCCTCGATCTCAGGGGTAGTGATCCGGAACCCTATTCTCTTTAGGACATCAATGTTGGCTAAGATGTGCATCCAATTCTGAGAGAATTTCAGCTCGGGAAGAAATGCATACCAGAATTCATCAGACTCCTTTTCATCCTCTTCCTTTTCATAGGGTTGGAATAGCTTCAAGGATGTGGTCCGGGCGGTTGTGTCGAATTTCGCAACAGCAAAAAGGTGTCCTAACAATGGGTGGGCCTTGTAGGTGTGCAAGTCCACTCGCATGATTTGTTCCTCATTCTACAAATAGATGTTATCAGTACACTAGTCATGTATGAGCCTTGGACATTCATAAGAAGGGTCTGCCTAGGATAGCCTCATATCCCAACTAATGGGTGAAGTCCATGACTACAAACCTAACAGGGCACAAGAATCTGAATACTTTAATGTTAATTCCGGTAAGGACTCCCAAGGGTTCTGTAGTTCCACCATCGGCCAACTTCACTACCAGATGGGTTTGCTCGAGTGTAGGTTTTCCTCACTTTACCCAGCATTCCTTGGTACAGACACTCCCCATCTAGGATGGCATCAACCTTTTGGTACTGATAGATTATGGGGATAGTGGCATTCATGTCATCACCCTCGAAATATCTGAAATTCAAAACAAAAAATACAAGCCTTTTAGACATAGGCTTAAAAGATTAACCTATGCTCAAAATAAATTAACCTATGTATAAACAAACTCAATTAGCCTCCATGGGCCAAAACAAATGTGAGGAATAACTTGAGCCCTTATATCAACTATCTTTAGTAAATGATTAATTATCTTGATTCAACAAATTTCTTCCATTTTTTTGTTTGTGTGACTTGTAACCCGCATGCTTCTATATGCTTGTGTGGTAACTTTGGAGTTTCTAAAATGTATATGTTTCCCCACAAGGCTTGAGCATTGTACTATTAGCATACAAAAGGAAAATAAAAATTATGCATTCTCAAGGAAGGTGTGGTTTTTTAAAAAACTATCATCAAATGGTCACTTTTGTGATCAGCTACACCACCAAACTAGTTAGAAAATAGTAGAAAATATGTTTTGGAAATGTAAACAATTTAAAAGATGGCAAAAATTGCAAGTACGATCTCCAAGTTGGAGCTGCATCTAGTTCTCCTAAATTTTATGTAGACCTTCCAATGACACTTTGTTTGTGCACCTTCATGGTGACACGATACATTTTTGTGGCCTTTAACCTTGTGCTCTACTTGTAACATCTGAACTTTATTGCCAACACTGCATCCGCATGCACTACAATAGGTAGTGCATCATAATAATTGCTTTTTCACAAAGGGACTTTTTATAATATATTCCAAACACCATTTCATCTCTGATGTTAAACAGATTTCCCCCATTGATCCTTCACTTTGCTCTAAGAGTACTTGCAAAATGGTCACCCATCTCACACATGTTATCTAGCTAGACCTTTATCCTAATCTAGGATTATATTATTATCCTAATCTAGGTCTGTTGCATTTTGTCCCATTAAATATATTATCCTAGTCTAGGTCTATTGTAGTTTTTCCATTGATGGGCTCTAGCTTGTGCAAGGTCTTGTTGAGAGTTGTGGTGCCATGAGCACATGTAGAGCAAAGGTATGAGTAAAGGGCAAGCTACCACATGGCATGGAGGAGATATCCCACATGTGAGCAAGCATATGGATGTGAATACCCTCACCTATAAAAGGGAGGTTCATTTTTATATCAATCAAGCACTTTGCACTATCTCAAGATTCTCTTTATGAGTCCAAGCTAATCTATCTTGGAACCTAATTGACTTGAGGTACATGTCATGAGCACTCTCTTCATCATGTTTGCACTTAGGTTGCATCCTCCTTAGATTAGTGTTGTATTAGGATGTTTTCTTAGTGACTAGGAGAGCTTGATCCCCCGATTTGACATGGTATCAAAGCTTAGGTCTAGTTCTCCTAGGTTAGTTTTAGATTGAGGTTGAGTGTTCTCTTTTAGTGTTCATTCTTTCATTCTCCCGTTGAAAGATTTCCGCTCTTTTCCATTTGCACTATCTCAAGATTCTCTTTATGAGTCCAAGCTAATCTATCTTGGAACCTAATTGACTTGAGGTACATGTCATGAGCACTCTCTTCATCATTTTTGCACTTAGGTTGCATCCTCCTTAGATTAGTGTTGTATTAGGATGTTTTCTTAGTGACTAGGAGAGCTTGATCCCCCGATTTGACAAGGTCCACACACCTACACCAGATAAATTAGTGTACTTATCCTATGTTTCATGCATGCAAAATGAGAAAAATCAAGATAAACCTCTAGATAGGGTTTGTGTAAGGTCTTTTGGATTGAAACCCAAGAAGCAATGTGTTGAGTGAGTTCCTTTGATGGTCTAGCAACTCTGTGCATCAAACCTATCAACATTGCCTGCTTTTACTTCCATGAAGATCCTTTGCTTCACATCATCTCATATCTTTCAAGTCAACAATTCCATAACCTCGTATGCAGTCTAAAGCTTTCCACCATTTGCATCCATTTGCTCGATGGTTGATGCATGCTTTATCACTGCACTGGCATTGTCATGTTCTCCCTTGCCATGACTATTACCAAAAAAGTTCCACATTGTTCCAATGCCAATCAAAGAGCCAATCAAAGAGCAATACATAGCACAACCACAAGATAAAAAGTATATTATACAACACTTTAAACATGCAACTGTGGGGGTTAAAGGTCACTGTGCCTTTACCTCGGTTATGTACAATACTCAAACACATATATAAATGAATGAAAAAGAAGATTAGGGTGGTTCTGTACCCACCAAAACTTGTGTGGCTCTCTATTTCTCTCTCTCCCTCTTTCATTCTTGCTTCCGTTGAGAGCACTCTCAACTGGTATCAGAGCCCGTGTGATCTAGCTGAGCATGCGTGAATGCTTGAGCTCAGTAGCTCTGTGGGAGGAAGGAGAAGCTCTATGGGAAGCTTTGTGGGTGACTTTACTTGCATCCGAGTGTATAGAGACCTTGGAGGAACCTTTGGAAAAGTCACTTTGGTATTGCAAAGTGGTTTTGAGAGCCTGCTAAGTGTTTTCAAAGAAAAAGTCGTGTTTTGATCTTTTCCCTATTCTGTTCGATGACAGAGACTCCGTATTGACTTGTAGAGGCAACTATTGCTTGCTTTTGGTGTCCACTTCACTTCAGAATCTTGGAAACACCTTCATCCTTGAATCTGGGATCATTTCATTGGATTTCTGACTCACTGTGTCAGTTTTTGCGTTTTTCTGCCCAGGTGTTGGAACTCAAGTTTGCAACAACCATTTGCAGATCTGTCAGTTCCGGTGGACTCAAGAGGTCCTAAAACTTCTATGTTGCTCATCATTCGCACTCCGATGGAGTTTACAAACAGCTCTGTTTCCAAAAACATTTTTCAGCCCGTGTGTTGGACCCAGTGATTGAGACCATGGTTTCCAAAACCGTCTGTCCCATTGCGTTCGAGACGCTCGAAAACCCCTACCTATCAGTTCTTGCACGATTCGGTGGAGTATTTTTAGAGTTATAGATCTCTGTGTATTCGATTTCGTCTCTCTGTTATGCATTTTTCATTCTAAGGTTTTGAAACCTTAGATTTATGCCACATGGCAGTGGATAAGTATTGACTCCCATTTCTCACTCATCGGTAGGGATTTTGGAGTTCCGGCAGAAGAGAGATATTTGCAAATTTTCTTGCTGAGTCCGATTATCAATGGTGCCCATGTTTTGAGGCATCTTAGGTCCTATTTTTAGTAGCGGTCATTACCGTGAGACCATGATTTGTTGAGCATACCTTATGCAGATCACTCTAGTTGCAGTTTGAGCAGTGTGCGCTCATTCGTGGTGTGCATTGGGTTACAGTGGATGATTTATAGGCCATCTGGATGCATTGCGGTCCTTATTGGATGCGCTGATAGGCCCAAATTGCCTTGTGGGATGCTATTTTTATGGACGCTTTGCACATGGATGCTATTTTATGCTGAGGGACAACTTTGACACATTGCAGGTGATGCACTGATAGTGCTATGCTCTCTTGGATGAGATATTATTGATGCATATGCCAGTGGACGGTGTTTATGCTTGAGTCATTTGGCACTTATTGGCATTTTGGATTACCATTGCAGTTGGCATTTTCTTTTGGGCCAGATTTGCTCATATGGATGCATAGTACATGCACATGAGTCAGCTGCATCTTTTGATGCTTTGAGCTTTGAGCTTTGGTGATATTTCACTCTATTGTGGCATATACATTTGGGTGCACCTGGTATTTGGTGTGATTCTCTCTTATAGGCACTAGCATTTGGGATTTTGCTTTATTTGCATTATGGCATCCTCTTCCATGTCTACAAGGGAGTTTTTCAGCATTAAATAGTTTGATGGGACAAACTTTTCTTTGTGGAAAGAACAAATAAGGGATGTGCTTATTCAAAAGAAGCAGATTAAACCCTTGGCAGGGATCGAAGCTAAGCCTGCAAATATGTCTAAGGATGATTGGAATGAGTTGGATGCATTAGCAAAATCTACTATTAGACTTCATCTTGCAGAGTCAGTTTATTTCACAGTAGTAAATGAGCAGACTGTGGAAGAAACTGTGTGCCACTTATGAAAAGGAAACTGCCTCTAATAAAGTTTACCTCATGAAGAGTTTGTTTGAGCTACAGATGAAGGAAGGGGTCTCCATTGCTTCTCACTTGAATGAATTCAATATTATTTTCAGCCAAATTCAGGCTCAGAAGATGAATTTTAATGCAGAGAATAAGGCAATATTTCTCTTATGTTCATTGCCATCCTCATGGGATACCTTCCGTACAGCTATCAATAACTCTGCACCTGGTGGAGTACTGAAATTTGATGATGTTGTGGGTAGCTTGTTGGCCGAGGAGATTAGATGCAAGTCTATGGACGGCAACAAGCAAGATGTAGCCTTAAATGTGCAAAGGGGCAGATCACAGTTCAGGGGGAAGTCCCAAGAAAGAGGGAAGTCTTGTAGTAAATCTAGGGCATGGAACATTGAGTGTTACCACTGTGGCAAGAAGGGCCATATGCAAAAGGATTGCTACAAGCTGAAAAGAGAGAAAAAGGATAAGAAAAAGAATGCAAATTGGGGTGCAAATCAAAAGGAAGAGAGTCCAAGGGAGAACAAAGGAAAAGTGAAGATCGAGGAGATCAATGCAGTCACACATGATAGTGACAATGACGTTCTCTTCATGTCTAGTTTATCTGCAGAGTTGCTTACCACTTCAGATGATGCATGTTCCCAAGATTGGATTTTGGATTCTGGTGCTTCATTCCATGTTACTCCCCATAGGGAATGGTTCTCCACTTATGACAGTGGAAAGACAGGTTGTGTGCATCTTGGAAATGACTATGCATGTGACATAGTCGGAGCAGGTGTGACATAAAGTTTTCTTTTGCAAATGGGTCTGCATTTATCTTGAAACATGTGAGACATGTGCCTAAGTTGACCAAGAGTCTTATTTTAGTGGGTCAGCTAGATGATGCTGGTTTTCACACCACTTTTGGCTTTCAGAGTTGGAAATTTCAGAAGGGCTCTATGCTTTTGGCCAGGGGTGACAAGTGTGGGACTTTTTATCCCTTACATGTATCAGGGGTATTTGATCATGTTGTTGCAATAACCGAGCAGCCAAGCACTTCTTTGTGGCATTGCAGGTTGGGGCACATGAGCCAGAATGGAATGAAACTCTTATGCCGTTTGGGTTATGTACTGCATTTGAGTTTCTCTGATTTTGAATTTTGTGAGCACTGTCTCTATGGGAAGCAGACTAAATCAGCCCATAAAAGAAGGGGAAAGAAAGAGTTTGAAAAGCTTGATTTGGTGCATTCAGACGTATGTGGTCCCATGCCTACACGGTCATTAGGCGCGGTTGAATACTATGTGACATTCATTGATGATGCAACTAGGAAAGTGTGGGCTTATGCTATAGCTCGGAAGAGTGATGTGTTCCAGGTATTTCAGAAATGGCTGGCCTTGGTTGAGAATCAGTCAGGTAGAATGCTTAAATGCCTACGGACTGACAATGGTGGAGAGTATCTCTCTCATGACTTTCAGCATTTCTGTGATACACGTGGGATTAAGAGGGAGCTCACATCCCCTCGTACTCCAGAGCAAAATCCAGTTGTAGAAAAGATGAATCATATCATTCAAGAAAGGTTGCAATGCATGCTTTCCAATGCAAGTCTTTCTGGTGTTTTTTGGGCTGAGGCAATGAAGACTGCAGTGCATGTGATCAATAGATCACCTAGTAAGAGTTTGGATGGTGGTATTCTTGAAGAGGCATGGAGTGGCAAGAAGCCCTCTTACTCTCATTTGCATATATTTGGGTGTGAGGCATATGCACATGTGCCAAAAGAGCTTCGAAAGAAGCTAGATCCTAAGTCTAGGAAATGCATCTTTCTGGGTTATGGTGAAAGTGGAGAGATGGGCTATCGTCTCTGGGATCCAGAAGTAAAGAAGATCATACACAGCCATGATGTAGTCTTCAATGAGAAGAAGATGCATAAGACACCCATGAGGGATGTGGAAATGAGGAGAATCACTTTCCAAGATGTGAATCCACCTGCATATGTTGATAGACAGCAAGCTGTCCATGCACCAAATGTGCAAGAAATGGTACCACCAAGTACTCCCACAGGTATACAATCAAGGGTAGATGATGGATCATCTATTGGTGGAAATGATGAGCCAAATGTGGCTGATATGCAGGTGGGACAGCAAGCTTAAATGCCCTTGAGAAGATCATCTAGAGTGTCTAGACTGCCTGATAGGTTTGTTCCAGGGGTAGACTATGTGATGCTTACTGATTGCGGGGAGCCTTCTTGCTACAAAGAGGCTATGATGCGCGAGGATCAACGCAAGTGGGAGTATGCTATGCAATCAGAGATGAGTTCACTTATGAAGAATAAGACTTGGTACTTGGTTTCTTTGCCACATGGAAAGAAAGCATTGGCATGTAAATGGGTCTACAAGATGAAGGTCACAGGTGATGATGTGCCTAGGTACAAGGCCCGTTTGGTCGCTAAAGGGTTCAAGCAAGAGAAGGGTGTGGACTTTGATGAGATATTCTCTCCAGTTGTGAAGATGACCACACTTAGATGCATGCTTAGACTAGTGGCAGCAGAAGATATGGAGCTTATGCAGATGGATGTCAAGACAGCTCTCTTGCATGGGGATTTGCATGAGGAAATTTACATGGTGCAGTCGGAAGGCTTTGAAGAAAAGGGAAAAGAGCATTTAGTTTGCAATTTGAAGAAGAGTCTCTATGGTCTTATGCAAGCGCCTAGAGAATGGTATCAGAAGTTTGATGCTTTCATTCAGTCCCAAGGTCTTAGAAGGAGTGAAATTGATCACTGCCTCTACACTAAAAGGGCTAAGGATAATAGCCTGATAATCCTGGCACTATATGTGGATGATATGCTATTGGCTAGCAAAAATACTTATGAGCTAGATGCATTAAAGGCCAAGTTGCATGAGCCCCTTGATATGAAGGATTTGGGACTTGCAGGTCATATTCTTGGTATGCGCATCACGCATGATCGGAGTAGGAAACTCCTTTGGCTTTCACAGAAGGAGTATGTTACAAAAGTATTGCAGCATTTCAATATGGAGGGGGGGAAGGCAGTGAGTACTCCATTGCCTCCATATGTGAAAATGAGTCATACAGATAGTCCCAAATCAGATGAGGAGAGGGCCATGATGGCCAAGGTTCCTTATGCATCAGCGGTTGGGAGTCTTATGTATGCTATGATAGCTACTAGACCAGACATTGCATTTGCAATGGGAGTTGTTAGCCGGTATATGGCTAATCCAGGAAAGAGGCATTGGGAGGCAGTTAAGTGCATCATGAGGTACATGAAGGGTACCAAAGAGATGTGCATCTGCTTTGGTAGAGGAGACATGCGTGTACTTGGGTACACAGATTCAGACTATGCAGGGCATGTGGATAGTAGGAGATCCACTTCTGGTTATGTGTTCACCTTTGCAGGTGGTGCAGTGTTGTGGATGTCTCGCGCACAGAAGTGTGTTGCTTTGTCTACCACAGAGGTTGAGTATGTTGCAGCCACATAGGGTTGCGAGGAGGCTATATGGCTTGATCAGCTAGTGGGAGATTTGGGGATTCATACAAGTGTACCGACATTGCATAGTGATTCCATGAGTGCTATTCAGCTAGCACGCACGGAATCCGGTCTTTCATGCAAAGACCAAACACATTGAGGTCAGGTACCATTTCATCAGGGAGGTACTTGAGGACAAGCGCATAGAGCTTGTCAAGGTTCATACAGATGATAACCCTGCAGATATGCTGACGAAGAGTCTACCTAGTCAGCAGTTTGAGTATTATCGTGTATTGATGGGCATTGGATAGTATGCTCACTGGTTGTTCTCCCTTAAAGGCACATTGTCCTTTATGTGGGAGGTTGTGGGGGTTAAAGGTCACTGTGCCTTTACCGCGGTTATGTACAATACTCAAACACATATATAAATGAATGAAAAAGAAGATTAGGGTGGTTCTGCACCCACCAAAACTTGTGTGGCTCTCTATTTCTCTCTCTCCCTCTTCCGTTCTTGCTTCCGTTGAGAGCACTCTCAACAACATCTTCACAATGGTATATAAATAATAAGGGAGCAACACATGCCTTACTTTGCAATGAAGTAAAATGGGTGTGTTGCCTTGAGCTGAGATGCCTCCCCATTTGACCAAAAGCAACATCTTTGACGATTTAGGCTTTTAGACACTAGCCATTGGTAGTGAAGCTTAAAGCAATGCTACATGAATAGTGTTTCACGTTGTTTGTCATTCAAAATACAAAAGATGGATTGCTTTTTTGTGCCTCCCATCTCCCAACAATAGAAAAAATGAATCGTGATGGTACATTCATAAATGCATCCATTGGACTTCATTCTACACTTTGAATGCATTTGTGAAGTCAATAAGTGAAACCACCGCATCATTTGGAAAATTTTCAATGCAATCTTTAAATTGAGAGTGCTACACTTGCAAATAGCATAGGTACAATTTAGAAGATGCGACAACTTATAGTAGAGAATATGCAGGAGGTAGAAGAGCACATGAAGGAGATTTTGTGGGGTACCACAAGCTCAAATACAAAAATGGAGGGGGGAAATTTTAGACCAAAGAAAAGGAAGAGAAATGAGGGGGATATGATTGAGGTCATAGCAAGAGTATTCTAGAGAGTATCTCATCCAAAGAGGTCCATATGGTATTGAGGAGAGGAGATAGTTGCAAGTGGGAGGGGTCTTGGGGAGGGTCAAGCATGGGTTAAGGGGGAAAGGAGATGGGTTGGGCATTCCCTTATGTAAGAGGAGAAACAAATGGGAACTCTCTTCATGAATTCCTATGTGCCACCTCAACATGGCATTAGCCCTTAGAAAGAAGTTCTCCCATTGGTCCACTTCAAATCACTCTTTAATACCTCAAGACTAGTAAACACTAATTTTTGGCATTTTTGAGACTTCAAATCTCCCCTAATAAAATGTGTGGTCTGAGCCATGATGAAGCAATGTGCCAAAGATGTCAAAGATTAAGCCTATAAAAAGGTGATGATAATAACATATTAGGAATAGCCAAAAGGGTTTACAAGGCTGATGTTTGTGTGCACAAATCAATGCCGAAAAATTGGCAACAATTTGAATTTAAGAGGATGGAATGTGGAGTGCAAAATAAGTGTCCAACTATCATGAATCCAAAAGAGAGATCACTTTATCAAGTGTATCAATAATGTGATCAACCACCTAGTACCAAAGTATGGAGATGGTATGCCAAACGTATGAATGTGAACACTGATGATAGATCTAAGGGGAATGATTTTGCTAGGAACTAATCAAGTGTTTCATGTAATGGTTCACTTGCATTTGTGGAGTTGGATCTCCTCTAAGGTTGTGCTAGTCTATAACTATATTACACATCACTACCAAAAATGTAGAAAAAGATTTTATCTTTGTGCTTTTTATGTGCTGGTTTGAAGAGGCTACAATGCATCAGGAGGTGGTGCATTATTTGAGACTTCTCAAAACTATAGGAGATATTCAATTGACAACATGTTTGATATGGTTTACAAAGTGTGCAATGTTGCATTAGAATTACACGTTCACATTCAACGGCATGCTCCATAAGTTTTTAAATTTTGTGGGCAACTAGAAACATTACACGAAATTGGCTCCACATTTATGGAAGTACTACATGATGGTGGTCTTTAAATATTTATTTTTGGTGAATCTTGATTCACCCTAGAATGGATTTAATAGGAAATATTAAATGAATATATGTGTAATGCTCTTTGAATAATCCCAATATTATTTGTTATTTTACATTGCTTCCTTTTTCATGCACTTCCTTGCAATGGGGTTCTTAGAACATCTCAAAGATGTCAGCATTTCATAATCCACAACAGCAAACCTGCTAGTATGCCATTATGACTTTTCTTCTTTTAACATCTTACACCTCATGACACTTACTCTACTTGAGGGTCATTAGGAAGTTGTTAACATCCACGGAGTACAATCGCGGAATGCAGGGTAATTAGTGACTAGAAGTGATTAGGCTTCATGATTTACTTCAACGATTGCAGCCATGGAAGGAGTTCAGTACAAGCTCAGGGAGTTTAAGCCCCAAATACCCCAAAGTCAAAGATTACATGCTACGGGCACAAGTTGCAGGTTCTAGATCATAAGTTGCAGGTTCCAACTCACAACTTGCAGGTTCCATCTCACAAGTTATAGATTCCAGCTGCAAGCTGTGGTTAAGTGTCTCACGGGAGTTAAGCCTCGCCACTCCAAGTTTTGAGCCTCGTACAGGGGGTTTGAAACCCAAATAGATTAGGACTTGGAGGCATGAGGCTAACACAAGCACTA
The DNA here is from genome assembly GCF_047967505.1 of Dipteris shenzhenensis. NCBI lineage: Eukaryota > Viridiplantae > Streptophyta > Polypodiopsida > Gleicheniales > Dipteridaceae > Dipteris > Dipteris shenzhenensis. The sequence goes on along the minus strand of NC_141596.1, from coordinate 39,776,805 downwards.
TTTGGGAGCCGGTTAGGAACACCTCATAATGCCAAGCTTGTGGGTACTTGTGCATCTTCATGAAATTATGTGCATGCATTAATTTGACTTCATCATAAAACATACTAATAGTATGATACTGTATTTTTGCAAGCAATACATACACTCTATCGTGCTTTTACCCAAAAGATATATTTTGAAGTATATACCCTATCATGCTTTTACCCAAAAGATATATTTTAAAGAATGGGTATTTGCTTCTTTCATTTTGACATGATAGTGTATAAAAACCTGCGTATCACTTGAACCTTTTTCCATGTGCATACCATGGCTCAATGGAAAATGTGATAATTTTTTTATAATTTTTTAAATTTATAAAACTCAAAACTCATTTTTTGTGTTTTTCTGAAGACGCTAGGAATCCATGAACTTTCCTAAAATGACACTTTTTAGTTGTATGAAAAACAATATTTCATTTAGTTCTTGTTTTTGTGAAATAGTTCTCCTTTCATTTGCAATAGTGTTCAAGGCAACTAATGTCCCCATGCTAAGGAATGATATGAAAGGGAATGTTTCATCTAGTTATTGTTTTTGTGCAATAGTTCTCACTTCATCCACAATAGTGTTCAAGACGAAACTAATGCTAAAATGTCCCCATGCTAAGGAATGATATGCTAAAGTGGTGGTGATAACTAAATCCAAGTTTGATGCACTGTGGCATAACTAAATTGATGCTGAAATATCTTAAGGGCGATACCTTTAAGAGATGAACGGGCCTCATACTAAGGACTACTTGATGAAAAGGTGGAGTTTGGTCCACGCAAACATGTAATGGTCGTGCATCACTAAAAAAATCAAACTCTACTGATCCAATGTTACACAAAGGTGATCATTTTTTTGCTAGGTACTTCAAATGGGGACGAAATAAACAAAGAAATAATCAGCTCAACAAGCTGCACAATGCTATGACATTTTTGAAACTCAAATGATGATAGTGCATCTCGTTATATGATCATATCATTGAAACTAACTCATTGGAGTGAGCTTGGATCAAATTTCACCAATACTATTTGCATAGATGAGCAAGCTAATTGAACACAAGTGAATGTGATGAAAAGAAGTGCATGATTAATCTGCATATACACAATGCAAATGGCACATAATAAAAGAGATATAACTCCACTACTACCATAAGTATGTGACGATGAAATAAAAATGTAAGAACCCATAGATTATCTTGTTCTTGTTACTGATAGTCCATCCTTCATGATTCCTCTTAATATCTCTCATTAGAAAAATATACTCCACTTCATTATTACTTGCCAATATTTAGCAATCACAACAATCTTTCTACTCTAGCAAACCTATGCTAATCAACCCATAGAAATAGGTGTCAGTGTGCCCAAAACAATGATATTGGAGATTTAGTGCAAACATGCCATTAAAGACTTCACATCATACTTCTTGTGTTCCACAATACAAGTCATATCTAGCATTTTCTTTTCATCTAATCAATAAAGATGCTACTTAACAACCTTCAGCCTTCAATTTAGAATGCATGCCACATACTAATGATGTTGTAAGCGTGAAGGTAGCTTTGCTATTTCCCAAAGTACTCTCTTATATGTACAAGGTTATTCTAGCTCATCGATGGCCATTATATGACAAAATGTAGGATATTAGCATATCATTTTCACTATTTAGAGATTATTTGGTATACACTTCGCTAGCTCGAGTTTATGCTTTTAGTTTAAGATGCACTATAATATGATATAATAATCTTGACAGCAACTTGTAAATGTACAATTTGATGAAAAGTTGGTTCATGTCCCATTACAAAGTAGGACCATAGTCATTTCATCCATTATTTAGATCTTATTGAATAGACAATTGCATAACTTGTGCTTGAACTTTTTTTTAAATAGTAGTTGATTTATTATTCTAAAAATGTAAGAGAATATTTTACATGTTCTTTAGAAGATGAAAAAATCAATAACCTACACAATGTCCTTAATAAACAAGGTTAATTATTACAAATCATTCATAAGGCCTTCCCTAGATTCAAAATAGCAATGAAGATGTGCAATGCAAAAAAGAGGACGGAGATGATGAATTGAAAGCTCATGTGTGTGAGAGAGAGAGAGAGAGAGAGATAGATAGATAGATAGATAGATAGTTTTTTAACGTCGTAGGAACAATCCCAAGGAGCCAGTTCTGACTCATCCGACGTCGACCACGGGGATCGAACACACACACCCAACGGCATGAGCCAGAGCCTCAACCACCAAGACCCACGTGGGTTTTATTAAACTTGGTGGGGAGAGCGAGAGAGAGAGAGGGAGGGGGGCGGGGAGGGCAAGGAGGGGCCTAAAAATAAGGGGATCTTAAAATCATTTCAATTTTTTTTAAATTAAAAATGGCTATTTTCACTCAGTTGTAAATCGCCTTCACTTAGTCCTTCCTTTGGGCAGGCCAAAAATTATTTCAGATTTTTTGAAAATTGTAAATGGCTATTTTCGCTTTGTTGTGAATCGCCTTCATTTAGTCCTTCCTTTGGGCAAGCCAAAAAAGAGTTGTTAGCTAACCTATTCATTACTATGTGTCGAAAAGTTGTTGATTTATCTCATCTCAAAAGTTTAAAGTATCTAGAAATTACTACATAGCCTTTGGAAGACCATACAAAGTAATTACATAAGGGAGGAGAACAACTTCCACAATCAAAATACCATATTTAGCATTCTAAAACATATCGCTAGTTCAAATTAAATTGTTCCAAATATCATAATATTGTTCTCCGATTCCTTCTTTCAACCCTAAAATTTTATAAGGGTGATATATGTAAGGGGATTTAACGTTTGATTTAAAAATCTCTGCCACCAAGTCTTGGTCCTACTACCACAAAGTCATTCACTTGGTTTAGTGAATTTCAATTTGCTGCAGTATTCTCCTTCTCAAAACCACAAACAAAACACAATTGAGTGGTCAATGATAGTGTTATCTTTCCTTTCTTGGGGCCACAAACCTTGGAAGGGCGGGGGCTCTCGGATATACATTAAAATTTAAAAATAATATTTATGAAAGTCACTTTCTTTAGTTAGCATTTCAACCGATGACTTTTTTTAAAAATTTGGGTGCAAAAGTGGTCATAGATTCTATATCATCAAACCAATACAAAACTCCACATTTTCTTGGTATGAATACAATGCGCTTCTAAACTCGAAACTGTCCAACAAGACTTCAGGGATAAAAGATGTCTTTAATTATTCTTGCACCTGTGCAATAACCCCTAGAATAAAATATTCACGTGGCTGAAAACCAGGGTTTAATCCTCGTGAAACTAGAACTGAGCAACCATATGCTGAAATAGAAGTTAAAGTTTAACCAGATCGCATTAAAAGTCTCTTTCAAAATTTCCTTCACCCTTAAAAGGGCAGCTACACTTGTAAGAACGGAAATGACACACGTACAACACACCATGAATACTTGTGCTCAATACTTATCAAAGTATTTGAGAGCTCAAGTCAACTGAAATGATTCCAAATTACTTAACAGGAATTTACAAAACTACTTCAAAATTCTTAGTAGTGGTTTCATAGCTCAATTTGCATGCGCATAGATCCTAGAGTAAGCATCCTTCTTCAATCACTTCTTTGAACATATTTCAAAGTAGCAAATCAAATGCAAATCTCTCTTAATATACATGACCAGGTAGATCATGGGTGGAGCAAATGTGCATGAACAAAAGCAAATGCCCACAAAAAGCAAATACCCCAATTCATATTAGGTAGTGTTGGAAGGTCAATTTGGAAACAGAACTATTTCGGAGTCTAAAATAACAGTTTCGTAGCTCAGTTTCAAGGCGCACTGATCCTAAAATAAGCACACTTATATCGCTTCTTTGATCAAATTAGCAATTCAAAAGCAAATGCCATCCATCTTAATTATACATGACCAAATAGATCATGGGTGGAGCAAATGTGCATGAACAAAAGCAAATGCGCAGCTTTCATAGAGATCATCAATTCCAACACGCATAGCAGCAGCAGGTAGAGCCTGCAATGAACATAAGCCCTCACACATGCAAATCCAGCCCAGCCACACCTAAATGAGCACACATTTATTCCAACCTTAGTTTCTGTGAGGTCCCTGGAGGTCATAAGCAGAAGTGAGATTGGTATTGTTTCTGTCTCATCTTCATTTCACCCAGAAGCTTGCTCTACAAGCCACTATCAGCAACCCTTAAATGCATATGGCAGTACATGTACAGCAGTTGCTGCTTGTACACAGAGACTGCTTCAAATCTCTTATTTTAAAGGTGTAAAAGCTGGCTTGATACCGTTCCATCAAATCAGACTGAGATGTAAATAATTCATAATATTCTAAGAATCACTGATAATACAACAGCCACAATATAAACAGACTTTCAAATAAACCCTGCTTTTGCTTCAAAATTCCCTTTTGATCCTATAGGTCATACTCAACCATAAACAATAAGAAACACTGCTACTTCTGTTCATTTTTCTTTTTCATGATATCATTGAAAGTGAACTTTGACCTACACACCATTTGAAACCTGTACAGCCGCACTTGCAGCACTGCACTTCACGGCTTAGAAACTCAAAATAGAAACCTCACTCCAAGGAGTATTCTTGTCTTATAAAGTTTCCACTTTCTAATTAAACGCTTGGTACAAGGTCAAGAAAGATAAGAGTTGTTTGACCCCTTCTTTGCCTATCATGCAGCTTAACATAACAACACACCAACACAAGAACCAATGTCAGATACAACTGCCACACTTCATACGAATGAAGAGTTGTTTGGCCCCTTCTATGCCTATCATGCAGCTTAACATAACAACACAAGAACCCATGTCCGATACAACTGCCACACTTCATACAAATGACCCTTTAAAGTCTGCATCATTCAAGCCTTCTTCACATAGAATGAGCACATTAATCCTTCCCTGAAACCAAAACATCCTTTAAAACTGGACAAACTCTCCTGGGTGCAATTATCAAAAGGACCAAAAAGAAGCCACTGAGAAAACGCATGTTTCTTTTAAGTACAGTTAGTCAAAAGCTTGGAGGACAAGATTGACGTGACCTGTCTTAAATCACTTGGCTGTTTCCCCACTCATGGACCAAAGCCTTCCACATTTCACCAAAATAAGGGAAGACTCGGATACGGATTCCAAGCTTGTAAGCAACTTCCACAGAAAAGGAAAGGGCAAGGGAGACAACCAAAATTAGCCAGTATCATGAACTTGTGCGAAAGAACCACGCGACACTAAGAGCTATAATACATATTGATTGTGCAGTCCACATCCTGCATCACCATCAAAACTGAGATATTAGATGCAGATAAAATTGAGCTTCCCTACTCATCTTGTATGACTTAAACACTGTACCCTATGCAGCATTCATAGATTCTCTATAGAGAAACATCTGGTCATCTCTTAACCAGGTTATCATCATATTCTTCAATCTCTAACTTCCTCCAATGATATGGTAACTTTCATTAAATAGAATCCATGTATTAAATTGCGAAGTTAGTCAGGTAGTGCATAATGTTGAGATTGCATGACACTCAGCCATAGTCCTAAATGCACGTGAAGGGTCATATCACTGGCAATGAATGGACAGCAAGTCAGGTAGCACATAACACTCAGCCTAAGTCCTAATGTGCGTGAAGGGTCCTATCAGTGGCAATGAACAGACAGCAAATCAAAACAGACTTCAAATTACTTCAATCTGTCAGATTTTTCAATAGAACACAAACAGTAGCTCAATTTTAAACGATGGTGCTAAATTAATTTAACTATTGTTCCACCTTATTGGGATTTCACATCCAAAATCTCAACTCCTGTATCTTGCAAGAATTCCCATATTTGCACGCCCTCTACCATTGCAAGAAAGAATCTGAACTAGAAATACCTGCCTTTTTCTTGCAAAAACTATTCAATTTCAAGGGTCCAGCACAATCCATGAGTCCCCTGCATTAGCGCACTGCAAAAAATTCCAGAGGTATACAAATTATATGAGATGTCAAAGGTCGAATTTTCTTAAATAATGATACACCTCTCTTTGAGGATCTATTAAAGATCCTTGACACCCCTGGGGCAAGACTACAAAAGATTATCCAAGAAAAGTATGTGTATTAATACTATATTGATGCCTCCAAAAAGTATAACTCTAATTATGATAGCCTTACCCACACATTATAGCCAACTCGGTCCTGTTACTTTAGGTTGAAGCTCATTGGAAGATGGTTGTTCTCCCATTTTCATTAGGGAGCGATATTGTAGCTTGACACTCTCCCCGTTATCCAAAGTTCTAACAACATACCTTCGATAAACAGCATTTCACAAAAGAAGTCAGTTTTGTGGTCTAAATCTTATGCCTATGGAGCACAAAAGAAGAGCACTAATTTCCAATGAATCACGTGCTTCGAAAAGCATCAGTGATTTGACATCTTAATCATCAATTTTCCCTAAAGCGATTTAAAAAACTGCTTTGATACGGCACCAGAGCAACTTGTTTAGCAGAAGCAAGCTAAATTATGTGAAAACGATGTGAAAACTCTTAATGCCCCAAATTTGAAGTGTGACTAAGTGCAAACCTTATGAGCAATCTTTTGCAATGTTAAATAGGCATAATTCTCTAATGCATCAGGCTTACCATCCATTCAGACATTGAGTAGTTATAACAGCATTCCGCCCCACAAATCTCTCTGGAGTTCGCTTATTTCCCTGCATGCAACGAGGATTCAAGCCCTATCTTCACCACACAAAGGTCATATGCAGGCTAACAAGAGTAATTTGACTGTAAAAAAATATTTAACCAAGAGTAACAAAAAGGGTTAGACCTTTATTAAGACTCTGTCATTAACTTTATATGGGAACTGAACACCTCTGTATCTTGAAACATCCAACGAGGTAAACTCACTGGAATGGTGTCTATCCTGCACAGAATCACAAGAACTTTCACCCTACAAACACAAATTCTCTGCCAAATAGATATATGCAACCCATTAGTGCATTCAAAAAACACTCTTAACAACTCACTCACACATACCCACGAGTAGTAAATTTCACTTAGAATTATTTAACTGCTGAAGGGCACCTAAAAAACAAAGGCTCTCTTACCTGATCTGGCCGCTCTCTCCTCCTCTTCAGTGACTTTGAACTGTCTTTCCAGTTGTCCTCTTCTCGCCTGAACACTTGTACAACTGATCGCAAAGCTGCCAATCAACCAAAATATATACCTTCATAAGAATGGAACATATCCAATCTTACAGACTAGATTTGTTTCTGCAAGGAACAAGAAAAGAAGGGGGAAGAGACTCGGTGGGGGGGGACATGAAACAAAGCAAAGAGAGAGGAAAAATAAAAAACACTTGGTAAGCAAAACTGTGCTTATGTTGTCATCAGTTACCAAGCATAGGAATGGAGGGCTGTTATGAAGAGAAGGTAGCAGGGCTTCTAAAACATATGACATGCCTCTAGCTTGCTTCTAAGACCTGCTGTGAACATGCTTTGTTGCATTGACAAGATGCTGTGCATGTTTACAGAAAGTGCTTCAGCGCTTTATACATCATGTCAATTCCCCAAACAGTCTCTCCACCAAACAAAACCAGGGTACATTTCCCAACTGCGTTCACTCAAAGGAAAGTCAAGAATCCGAGAAAAAGGGGAGACAAGCAGGACTTACATGATCATTTGTTTCAGAGTCTAGTCAAGAGCAACTTCAAAAGATGCACAATGAGAGCTTACATTCTTCACCCTAATAAGGAAAGGTGGTATTGTTATTCTAAACCGGAACTGTATCATGGCCATGCTTACTACATGCACACCTTCTGAAAAACTTTCTATTACCTGACCTATTAGCGGATGATTTTGACAGCATGAGGCATTTGTCCTTCTCCACAAGAAAATCTAACCACCTAGCAATTATTGTCATTTGAAGCATGAGTGCAAGCAAAGCAAGGAGAAGATATATATCTAGATGAATCCAGGAACATGCCCTCACTCATCCTCTAAAAATACAATAGCAGGGACTAGCTACTATGACATTCCCACTGACATCATCTGTGCCCAACAGTCATTTGCTTCTTTACTGCTTTCCTACCTCTTTAATGTTGTTGATCGCAATAAGGCACATGGAGATTTACCGATCATGGCACTGACCAAGCACTTGTATCGTACTGATTGATTGCTACCGTTGAGCAAGGTAGGGGCGAAGCATGAAAGCGCATAGCGCCTTACCCCACCTTCTCGAGAAGGAAGGTGCTTGGGAGAAAGCACTTACCCTTCCCTTGCTTCCTCGGTATCTATTCCCATTCAAAATTCAGAACAGGTCGTTCAAAACGCCCAGCAAGAGAGGGCATGAGGTACCAAATGATGATCTTCATGAAGTATGAATTCTTCAAAAAGAACCCACAATTTCAGCATCTCTTCCTACAGAGAAATCTACCAAACAGGTATTTCCCCCAAGAAAGCATTCTTCTAGCCCCTCACCAACTTCTTCAACAAGATCATCCAGGAGAAGCCATAAATCCCAGCATAGAGGGAGAAGTATGATACCGAGAACTAGATCTTCAAGCCCCAAGCACGGGAGGCAGAATGACTTCCAGCAACGGTTCAAGTTCAACCTCATCCTCTTCCTCCAACTCTTCAAGCAGTAGGCATCGAGGCAGAGTAAGAAGCCCTCCAGGGCCAAGGAATTCAAGGGGAGAGGTAAAACTGGCCGTTTTGTAACTTATGATGCGGCATATGGCAGACAGAGAAGGCTACGCAGCTTATATGTCAGTTTGACAGATACGGAAAATTTATCAAGAATCATCCAAACCCCGGATGGTGAGTCCCCACCTTATAGGTACACCTATCACTTGGGGGACTGCCAAGCTGGTAGATGGGCCTGCTCTCAAGTCGTGGAAGAAGTTTAAAAAGTATTTCTATCAACAGTTTCTCCCAAACCAATTTGTAAAATTAAGGCCATATTGCATGGGATGGCCTTCACATGAAGTGAGGGAGGACGCAGGGTTTTCAATCAAAGATTTTGGGATGCATACTCACAGGTAACCCCGTTCAAAAAGATTTCAGCTAAGGCACAGCTTCGGAAGCTTCAAAAGTATCGAGCAAGATTGCCGCCAAATGTTAAGCCTTTTTAAATACAATGCCTCATGCAGAGATTCAGGCCTCATGCATTCAGCTTCAGTTGCATTTATGATGAATGTGAAGGATTCATCTTCGTTTCAAAAGGAGAAGGAAGATGTCCTAAAAAAGACCAAGTATATATCAAAAAGGAAGGATTTCCAGCCACTTCAATTTGAAAAGGTTGGATTGATGAGGGGCACCGAGAGAAGAGCTTTCCCTTCTTTCACTGTACAGTTAGAAATGCCCGGAGGTTTCAGCTCAGCAATAGAGATCGGAGGCCCTCCAGAGCGCCACATTGGGATAGTTTTCAGATTTCCGCAGTTGTGCGGAAGAACTTTTGGCGTAAGCTCTAGAAATCCCTCAGGAATAGAAAGATCACCCTTTTTATTTTGGCTTTCTATTCATGGAGGGATTGCAGTGAACCTGTGTAGATCCAGGTTCGGGGCTGACCCTACTTGTCCTCGTTGTCACATGGCAATTGAGTCAGTACAACATTGCCTTGGGGAGTGCATACAGGCGAGGACGATCTGGAAAGGTGTTGCTAGGATTTTCAGCATCTTTCATACAGCACCTTTCTATATGACCTGGGGTTCACTCGCTTGGTTATCTCTTACTGGCCCACGTGTGTTTGTGGAGAGACATGATCCAGATCCCCCTTCTAGCTTTCATTGTACGGCGACATTCAATGGAGTCTTGTTCCCTCCAGGATGTTCCCCTCACTCCTTTCAGAGCTGCTCATGCCTCAGTAGACACGTCTTGGGAGATTTTGGCTAGCATTGCAACTTGGCATATTTGGAGAGCCAGGTGTACAGAGGCGATGGAGGGTATCCAGGTTCACCCTTCCCAGACTATGGCCAATAAAGAACCAAGGCAGAGGCTGAAAATGCCATCTCAACCCTGAAGAAACTCAGAGAAGAAAGGAGATCCCCTCCAAACTCTGAAAAAAGTAACTCTCCTGGCAGTGGTTGCTCTGGAGGATCCCTGCATGCTCGCTCAAATGGCCATCAGAGAGTGTACTGTGTTAGTCCAAATACTAGCTCACTTTGAGCTGTTTTTTCCTCGTGCATTGCATGATGTACTCCCGCATTTGAGCTTGCTCTCACGGTTTTCATTCATACTTAATGAAGTAATTTTCTTGACCAAAAAAAAAGAATGGGTTTCAACCTCACAAGCCAAGGGGAAAACCACAATCAAGACCAAAACCAAAGGCCCTATAAGGGGCTTTACGCTAAGCAGATTGAGACTTTTGGAAGGAAGGGAGATGTTTTTGATGTGGAAAAAAAGGACATGTGGCTGCCCAATGCCTCGAAAATTCTTTGGGACTGAGTGAGCAAAAAAGATCTCAAAAACCGCCCAAGGCTATGGCAGGAGGTATCCCCGATGTTTTGGGGAAAGTGGCCAAGAGGCCAGAGAAGTTTGCCCCTCTGTGGGGCGAATTGCATGATCATAACGTGTTGATCCTTTTTGACCCAAGAGCTATGAATAATTTCATTTTCGAAGAGTTAGCCTTGCAAGTGGAATCAAAACCAAGGAGCCTTGGATGCGGATCAAATGTTCCATGGAAATTTTGTTCTTGTCACTCCTATCATTGCAGGATTATGTTGACCAGGAGGACTTTTTCATCTCACCCTAGAAGCCTCATGATGTGGTGCTTGGTATTATTCCCTGGTTTCATAAGGAGGTGAAGCTTTTGATGCCTCAAAGAGAGCTATGAAAATCTTCAGCATATTGACATCAAGAGCAACACAGAGCAACACAGAGCAGATATCAAGAGCAACACAGGCTGGGAAGTGATACAATCTTCAGCATATTGACATCAAGAGCAGATATCATTAGATTCGCATACATACACGGGACATTCTCGGGGGAGAAAAAGGATCGCAAGAAAGAGGTTGTGGATACCTGGCTGCATAAATGGCAGGTCCACTTCAATTTTCACCCCTACCCACAAGACAAGCGCATCCAGTTAGCGGTTGGATATCTAGCCGAGAAGGCTCTACTCTGGTGGAAGGAATTGTGGCCTCAGCCATCCACCTGGGCAGACTTCAAAGACGCCTTTAGAACTGAGTTTCTAAAAAAGGAAGATGATTATGACATCGTGGCCAAGTTTAAGGCCTTGGATATGACCAAACAGAGCCTCCCTTTTGAGACCTATATCCAAAAATTCCGTGACCTTCAAACCCACGCTACAAAGATGGATCATGTGACCCTTTTGGGTTTCTTTGTGGCCCGCTTGCTCGATTCCTATAGGTTGCAGGTAAAGAACAATAAGAGCTCAACCCTGAAGGAGGCCATACATTTAGCGCGCATTTATGATGATACGATGGCCTCCACCAAGAAGTTGACTACACCCGAAACCTAGGGGAAGAACAAGAGAAAGTTCTTCAATGCAGCTACTAGCACTCGAGATGTGAGATCTTCTAATCTTCCTTCTCAGAAGAATTATAAATCCACCAAGAATAGCAAGGAGCACTTCCTCCGTTCGCTTCGGCTTCAAAAGGAAGGGCAATGCTTCATTTGTGAGGAGCAAGGGCATACTCCGGTTGATTGTCCGAAGAGGCCCGAAGCCTCACAAGGACCTACACCAAAGATCAAAGGACAACCAACGAAGTCAAAGACAGTCGCTCTGACTACTTTGACAAGTATATGTGTCAATGTTCTCACCAAGCCTCATTCTAGTGATTGTTCTTTTACTAATTCACTGTTCCCATGATCTCTACCAGGCTTATGGTGAGATCCAGGGGACCCGGATTCACATTCTTTTTTACCCAAGTAGTTCTCACAACTTTGTTAACCACAAACTTGTGCAGAAGCTACAACTAATTACAACGCCTAGTGATCACACCTACGAGGAGCAGCTTCCAAAAGCAAAGAAGTTTAGGGATCGCAAGGTGGATCGACTTTCCGTCCGGATTCAAGCCTATGATGATATTTTGGAGTGCTATGTTTTGCACTTGGATCATGTAGACTTATTGTTGGGCATTGAATGGTTTAAAACACATCATGTCCAATTTGATTGGGAAGCTCATACCCTTTCTCTTTTGTACGGGGTCACCCAACTTTTGATACAGTGTGATGAATACATCCCTCCGAGGGACCTCTTGTAAATGCGATTGAAGTTCGAAATATATTACAAACAACTTTGTGTGATGTATTTCAATGTGTTTTAATTCCATTTTCTTCATTTGTTGTATCTGCGTCTGATGCAAATGATTAAGTGTCGTTAAACATATTGAATTAAAGAAGTTGTTGAATGATTTTAGTGAAGTAGTACCCGAACAACTGCCGGTAGGCTTGCCTCCAGACGGGCAGTAGACCATCCCATAGATTTAGTCCCTGGTTCTCAGCCTATAAGTATACCACCTTATAGGATGAGCCCGTTAGAGGAGGACGAATTAGCTCAGCAACTTCAAGAATACTTGAAGTTGGGGTATATACGACCAAGCAGATCACCCTAGGGTGCTCCCGTTCTTCTGAGGAAGAAGAAGGATGGAACTTGAAGAATGTGTGCGGATTATAAATGATTGAATAAAATCACGGTTAAGAATAAGTATCCTCTCCCTCGTGCTAATGACTTAATAGACAGATTAGCTAGAGCGAGGCATTTCACTAAGATTGACTTACAGACAAACAACCATCAGACTTAGATTGAATAAAATCACGGTTAAGAATAAGTATCCTCTCCCTCGTGCTAATGACTTAATAGACAGATAAGCTAGAGCGAGGCATTTCACTAAGATTGACTTATGGACAGGCAACCATCAGATTCGTATTTATGTAAAACATATTGAAAGGACAACCTTTTGGACTAGGAATGGTCATTACGAGTTTCTTGTATTACCTTTTGGATTGACCAATGCTCCCGTGACTTTCCAACAGATAATGAATGACTTCTTCTGAGTTCTTGAGCAAGTTTGATGTTGTGTTCTTGGATGATATCTCAGTTTACAGCAAGACTCAAGAGGATCATATTGCTCATCTTAGGATTGTCTTAATTCTATTAAGACAGAATAAGCTGTATGCTAAGGTTAGTAAATGTGATTTCTTCATGAAACATATCATTTACTTAGGACACAAGATTATGTAGGCCATTCTCTGGTGGTTCTAGTGATGCCCTATAGGCCATGGTATGTGCCTTGTAGGCATAAATAAAGACACTTATAGTGTTAGTGTCTTTTAGGCCACATAGGACACTTAGTCCTATGTGACACCTAGGACACTTAGTCCTAGGTCTAGGTACTTGTACCTTGTACTCCTTTGTTTTTTATTATCTAATCCAAGTTTAACGTGACGGTAAGGCTTGTTCTTCGTTTTGCTATCTATACTCTCTCTCTCTCTCAATCGATCCTACAGTGGTATCAGAACCACGTTCGACTCGTCTTCTACCCCCGGATTTGCATATGCTCCCTATACCTTTATCCGTATAGTCCGTACGACTGTACGGACGTCCGTACAGATCCTGCCTCAGAATCCGTACGTTCTCCACCCGTGGCTTCCGTACTCACTTGCGTCGTACAATCTACATTAGACGTCCGTACATTGGACACTCGCCGTACGGAACATCCCGTACCTGCTCCGTACTGTCGTCGTGCACCTTCCGTGCTCACAGCCTGCTCCGTACCTACATCATCGTACAGTCGTACTTGCTTCATCGTATAACCGTACATATTCGAATATGCATCGCCATACATCGCACACCGTATAGTCGTACTCCGTACAGTTTGGTACCTGCATTTGGTACACCATACAGCTACGTACTTGAGCAGTTGTACAGATCCGTACCTACACTACGTATCTGTTCGTACAAGGTACTGTACTGCTCTCCGTACATGTATTCCGTACAATCAACATACATGTCCGTACTGTATTTCCGTACACTGTACTACATAGTACATGCATCCGTACAACCGTACATTGGATTTCGTGCTGATATCCGTATGATTCCGTACATCAATTCAATACCCGCACTGTACGTTGTACTTGCATTATACTTGCTCCGGGATTTGGTGCACTTTTGCAGACAATTTGTGGACAGCACTCCTAATTTTGCAGTTGCAAGCCTTGAGGCTATTTTCTTTGGGATTTGGTTTGCAATTTCTTGTTTGTTTGCAGTACATTGGGTCAGATTGCAGGACATTGAGTCACTTTTGCAGGACATTGAGTCACTTTTGCAGGACATTGGCTCAGATTACAATACATTGTCTCACGTTTGCAAAATCTCAGGAAAATTTGGGGCTTTTCTACATTTGCCCTCTTTTTGGCCTATTTGCCCTCATTAAATTTGGGGTTTTTGCCATATTTGCTGTTTTTGCAATGAACATTGCCTGCCACAGTCACATTTGGATCAGATTCGCATTTGCCCTTTGATTTGGGTTGAAAAATTGCAGATATTTGCTGTCATTTTTAGACAACCAGCTTTTTGCAGTGATAGCCTTGAGGCTTTTGGGTTTTCAAGTCTTTTTCAAGGTATCACATTTGCTACGGCTGGGAACAATCAAGATTTACTTGGAGTTCTTCGTGAAGATGATAAGTTGGATGGCACCAACTATCCGATGTGGTCTTATCTCATGAAACATATTCTTGTTGCAAAGCATTTGTGGAATATTGTTTCTGGGGCTGGTCTGAGGCCAGCCAATGCTACAGTGGTTGCCTCTACTGCTGGTCCTTCTGCAGGGGGTACTACTCCTGATGCCTCTTCCTCTAGCACACCTGTTGCTGCTCTTCCAACTCAAGAACAGTCAAGATGGGATGCAAGAGATGCAAATGCACATTCATGCATTGCTTTATCATGCAAGAGAATCATTATTCCACACATCCGGTCTTGTAGGACAGCAAAGGATGCTTGGGATATCTCTATTAGATTTGCAATGAAGCTCGTGTTGCATATTTGAGAAGGCAATTACAAGAAGTCAGTATGAATGAAGGTGAGTCTATGGATGCATACCTGACAAAGGTCAAGGACCTCATGGAACAGCTTGCCAACATTGATGCGGTGGTGCCAAATTCACAGCTTGTCAGTACCACATTGAATGGACTGCCAGATACATACCAAGGGTTTGCTACAACCCTTCGATTAGTGGCCATGGGTAATCCAGACCACTATTCTTTTGATCAGCTAGTGACTTTGCTTTTGCAGGAAGAGCAAAGTAGAGCTAATAGACAAGCCATTATTCCTGATCATGCATTTGCTTCACAGCTGACATGAAGAGGCAAGGCTTCCAAGCCTATGGGCAAGCCAAAATCTGCACACAGCAGCTGCAATTCCTCCCATGCATCTAAAAATACAGCAGATAAGTCAAAGAAGAAAAGATGCAACTATTGTCGCAAGCCTGGACATGACATTTCAGAATGCAGAAAGCGCATTGCTTCGGAGAAAAAGAAAGCAGGATTGACAATTACTGCCTCACATGCTATTGAATCCCATGAGCCAGAAGATGCTTCACATGCACATGCTCTTCAGGATGATTGGGCATGGGCTGTCCATTGCTCATTTGATCCCTCCAAAGCTGATGCATTCTAGCTGATGCACCTCGAGGGGGGACTGTCACGTGTGCTAATAATGCTTCATATGCTGTTAAAGGAATTGGAGATGTGCAGCCCACATCCATTTCAAGCCATCCTGTTACTCTGACAAATGTTCTTTTTGTGCCTAGAATTGAAGTCAACTTGATTTCAATTTCAGCAATTGCCACTTCAGGTTTCAGAGTTATTTTTGATGGCTATAGATGCCTAGTTTATGATCTTCGTGATCACAATGCCATAGTTCTCACTAGCACTTTGCAAAAGGGGCTTTATCACCTTGATCATCACTCAACTGCACTTTCTATTGAAGCATTTGCAATTTCAGATTCACAGCTTGCTCAAACTCATCTTTGGCATGAGAGAATGGGCCATCTCAATTATAGAGCTCTTGCAAAGATACATTCACAGCAGATGGCAAATGATGTACCTCAGACTCACACAGTTTCCAAACATGTGTGTGAGGGTTGTCTTTTGGGTAAGATGCATCGATTTCCTTTTCAAAAAAATTGCCCAAAACTCTCACAAGGAAATTGCAGCTAGTACACAGTGATGTCTGTGGCCCAATGAGGACAAATGCCATTGGGGGATATAAGTATTTCATGACTCTCATTGATGATTTCACAAGATATTGCTGGGTATATCCTTTAAAAGCCAAATCTGAAGTTTTCTTATGCTTTTAGAGATGGCTGAATATGGTTGAGAATGAATCAGGATGCAAGCGTGTCACCCTCAACACAGACAGGGGGGGAGAGTATATGTCAAAGGAGTTTGATGCATTTCTATCTTCACACGGCATTATTCACTCATGCACTACTCCTTACACTCCTCAGCAGAATCCTGTTTCTGAAAGGAAAAACAGGTCCACAATGGAGATGGCCAGATGCATGCTTGAGGCCAAGTCTTTGCCCAATAAATTTTGGCTTGATGCAGTAATGTGTGCCAACTATGTGCTGAATAGATCACCTACACGGGCATTGAAGACTGTTACACCTTATGAAGCATGGAAAGGCAAGAAGCCTTCACTTTCACACATAAGAGTTTTTGGGTCTCTTGCATATGTTCATGTACCATCTCAACTGAGACATAAGCTTGATGACAAGACAATCAAATGCATATTTATTGGTTACAGCCAGGAGAGCAGAGGGTATCGGTTATATCAACCAAATACTGGGAAGATTATTGTCAGTAGAGATGTAATCTTTGCTAACATTCAGCTTCTCCTCTTGTGGACTGCAAGGCAAAGCC
The DNA here is from genome assembly GCF_047967505.1 of Dipteris shenzhenensis. Taxonomy (NCBI): domain Eukaryota; kingdom Viridiplantae; phylum Streptophyta; class Polypodiopsida; order Gleicheniales; family Dipteridaceae; genus Dipteris; species Dipteris shenzhenensis. Next base: position 39,759,905 of record NC_141596.1, on the reverse strand, counting down.
AGATGTTGACATGTTTGATGCCTTTGAATCTTGGTTACCTCTGCCATCATCAGAAGAGGATTTTGACCAGCAACATGAGCCTCCTGCAGGCCCTCCACTAAGCAATAATCAGCCACAACCTCATGCTGATTTGCAAGTGATTTGCAAGTTCCTCTTCCGGCACAAAATGATCCCACTATTCATGATGCAGTCATTGAAGAAAGAGCTGTCAATAGACAGCAAAGGCAAGTTCCCAGATGGCTTCTTGATACATTGAGGGACAGCAAACAAGATCAGCCTTTTGCCAACATGGTCACTTTCTTGAGTTTGCACTCCTTCCTACAGCTTGCAATGAAGAGCCTCTATGCCATAAAGATGCTTTTGACAGCAAAGAGTGGATGGATGCAATGAGAGCTCAGTTACAATCTATTGCCAAAAATGACACATGGGAATTAGTAGATCTCCCTCCCGGCAAGCATGCCATTGGAACGCGGTGGGTCTACAAATTAAAAGGGAAATCTGATGGCAGCATAGATCGATACAAAGCCCGTCTTGTTGCAAAAGGGTATGCCCAACAACAAGGCATTGACATTGAGGATACATTCGCTCCCACATCCAGGATTACTACCATTAGATGTGTCATTGCCATTGCAGTCCATCATCATTGGCAAGTGCACCAGCTTGACATCAAAACTGATTTTCTTCATGGGGATCTGCAGGAGAGTGTCTATGTCACACAACCTCCTGGCTTTGAGGTTGTTAATTCTGAAAATAAGGTATGCCGTCTTAGAAAAGCCCTTTATGGTTTGAAGCAGGCACCCAAGGCATGGTATGCCAAAATTCATGCACACTTACTATCCCTTGGTTTTCAGAATAGTCCCACAGAACCCACTCTTTATGTCCGTGGGAGAGGATCTGATTTTTTAGTGCTGATTTTATATGTGGATGATATGCTCATCACGGGCCCAGATACTCAACAAATTGCAGCTTTCAAGGCTGATTTGCAGCAGATTTTTGACATGTCAGACATGGGACGGCTCCATTATTATTTGGGCATTCAGTTTGCTCATGTTGAGGGGGGTATCATGATGTCTCGGTCCAAGTATATTGGACAGCTCCTTGATCATTTTCAGTTTAAGGATTGCAAGCCAATCTCTACTCCAGTGGACCCTAGCTTCAAATTATCAGCTCATGATGGAAGCCCACCATGCGATATCACTCTTTATCAGCAAGTTGTTGGATGCCTTATTTATTTATGTCACACCAGACCTGACTTGCAGTATGCAATATCTCAGCTCAGAAGATTCATGCACATGCCCAGTTCACAGCATTGGCAAGCAGTGAAGAGAGTCTTCAAATATCTCAGAGGCACTCAGGATTTAGCCCTCTTCTATGGTGATCAGGGTTCACTTACCAATGCATGCTTACACGGATAGTGACTGGGCAGGATGTTCTGACACCAGAGTGTCACATACTGGCAATTGTTTTTTGCTTGGCAATTCATGTATCTCTTGGCTCAGCAAGAAGCAACCAACAGTTGCCACGTCTAGCTGTGAGGCTGAGTACAGGGCAGCTTTCACCACTACAGTAGAGTGTGTTTGGCTTTGACAGTTACTTACAGATCTTGGTATTCGCCAGACATCCTCCACTATTGTCTACACTGACAGCCAGAGTGCTTTGGCCATTGCGCGTAACCCAGTGTTTCATGCACGTACAAAGCATATTGAAGTTCACTATCATTATGTTCGGGAGCGGTTGTCAGCAGGAGACATAGAGTTGTCCTATCTTCCCACAGAGGACAACATAGCAGATATGTTTACAAAGGCACTTCCTCATACCAAGTTCGAAGTCTTTCGACAGGCTTTACCTTTGTTTTTGATTATCTAATCCAAGTTTAACGTGACGGCTAAGGCTTGTGCTTCGTTTTGCTATCTGTACTCTCTCTCTCTCTCAATCGATCCTACAAATTACTCGTGAGGGTGTTAGCATTGATGAAGACCATATTCAAAAGATTTTGACTTGGCCTATACCTCAGAGAGTGAAACAATTTCGTTCTTTCCTAGGATTTACTGTCTTTTTAAGAAAATCAATTCGTGATTATTCTAAAATCAAGGCCCCCTTAACCAACGTATTGAAGGGTCGTGGCCGTAGGCCTACACAACCTATTACTTGGAATGAAGAGTTGAACAAGGCTTTCGATACTTTGAAAATTGGTATCAAGAGTGCACATGTTCTAGCATTGCTCAATCCTACCTAGCCTTATGTATTGGAGGCCGATGCAAGTGACTATGCCATCGGGGTAGCATTATTCCAAGAGGACCAACCTGTAGCTTTTGAGAGAGAAAAGCTCGATAATACTCAATATCGTTGGCCTACCATGGAAAAGGAACTTTATACAGTTGTTTATGCTCTCAAGGTTCGGAGGCATTACCTGTATGGTTCTAGATTTGTCGTGTTGACTAATCATCGATCAATCCGATATGTATATTGAGGGGATGATTTGAGGGGCAAGAAGGCTCGATGGGCTGAGTTGATGCAGGATATTGATTTTGAGATTCAGTATAGGAAAGGCTCTTTCAACAGTGTTACTGATGCCCTAAGTCGGATTAAGATGGTGAATGCTTTGTCATTTACTGAGATATCCTCTTACCTATTTCAATCCTTGAGAGGGCTTTGTGCAACTGATAGTCATTTCAATCATTATTGGCAGAAGGTCCAGGATAGTACCGATATGATTGATCAGGACTCAGGGATTGTGCCACCTATGGTTCAAGCGACGGGAGGTCAGTGTGGATGATTCGGAATGGCTTACTGTTTTGAAATGAAAAAATTTATGTACCAGATGTGTCGGATCTGAGTCTTCGGGAGTGTCATGATGCACCTAGTGCGGGACATCCTAGAGTATACAAGACTCTGTCTCTCGTGAAACATAGTTTTTGGCCTAAGATGAGAGAATTTGTTCATGACTATTTTGTAGGTTGCCATACTTGTCAAGTGACCAAAGCAGAACGACTTAGAAGTGCAGGGTTACTACAACCTTTGGACATTCCTCGTAATAAGTGGGAAGCATAGATTTTTTCCATACATTACCATACACATACGTCATACGAGTATGGAAGTATGATTGGAGTATGGTTCAGCCCCTAGGGTTGAAACATACGTGACCCTAATTTTACTCAAAAACATTTAGAAAGATATACATTGTACACATTACATTGACATAGACCTACAAACTTTCTCCGGAGACCAGAGTCATTTGGAATTTGGATTCTGATACATAGTGTCAATGATAGATCAATACTACACCAAACATCATATACCTAGATGAATCCAGGAACATTCCCAAACTCATCCTCTAAAAACACAACATAGTGCAGTTTCAATCTCATGATAGTCACTCACAAGGTTCCATCATGCATAGCAGGGACTAGCTACTATGACATCCCCACTGACGTCATCAGCGCCCAACAGTGGGTGTAGACCATAGTATAAAAATATGCTCTCACACATACAAATCCACACACCCACACATACTTGAGCATCCATTCATACAAAGTCTTCGTACTAAGTTTCTGTCGGCACTCCGGAGATGAAGGGCAGACTCAGCCATGATGAAGGCTAGCACTAAAGGAGAAGGCTAATCAAAAGGTAGTCCAAAATCTCTTCATTCAAGCTACAACTGCTTGTGAAGTCTAAACATTTTCATTTTAGTCTACACCAAACATCATGATCAAAGGTAGTAGGTAGTAGAAACTTGGAAGTAGGTACTACACCAAAACATCAAAGGTAGTCTGATGGTCAGCCGAAAGTTGTGAACCAACTTCTAGAGGATATGCTTCGAGCATATGTTTCCAAGAGGCATCACCATGGGAAGACTACTTACCCATGGTTGAATTTGCTTATAACAGAGCAAAGCATTCTAGTACTGGTTATGCTTATCTATGGGCTTCAACCTAAATCTCCAATAATGGTCGGATTAAAGGGAATCAAGAATGATGCTACAAAAACATTCTTGCAAGATATGCAAGAGATGTTGCAGTTTGCCAAGGAGTCTATTAGAAGTGCCCAAGACAGGGACAGATTCTATGCTAATAGACATAGTTCACCTAGAGAGTTTTATATTGGAACGATGGTATACTTGTTCTCAGTACTGGACACGTAAGGGAGTTATCCCCCAGATACTATGGTCCATTCAAGGTTATCCGAAGAATTGGCCAAGTTCATGCATATGAACAAGATTTGCCTCCTCATGCAAGGATTCATCCAGTCTTCCATGTCAGTAGACTGAAAGAAGTGTTGGGTGCTGAGGATCGCGTAGTTACTCCACTTAATTTAACCTTTATACCACACGAGCCTGAGAGTATTCTTGGCTTTCATGAACGTCAAGTTAGAAATAGGATAGCTCTTCCTTGCTAGTCTGGATCCTGGATCGCGTTACGGACACGCACCTGCTTTCTAGCGTAGGCCGGATTCCTAGCGCAATCCTAAGGCCCTATGGACGCCTTCTAGTGGTATGGGACGCCAAGAGGTTGTGGACTGGTTGGATGTAGATGTTCGTGCACCCAACCCAACCTATGGCTCGGGGGGATGCCTGGACCCATGAGCATCATGGTTGGATGGTGAGCATGCCTGCGCCGTTCTTTGTGGTTCTATGATCGTTGGTTTGAGCTTGTGTGCAGGTAAGAGCGATCGTGGTCATGTCACATTTGAAGCTTCTTCTCAACAAATTTCTTAATTTGGAGGCTTGTGCTTGGTGTTTGATGCCATTTCGAGCTTGCTGCTGCCATCCGAAGACCTCTCCTTGAGCCCGTTGCCTCTCATTTGCTGTCCCTTTGCCTCGCGCTGCGAGATTCTCTCCATTGGATCCTTCTCAACTCATTTCGAAGTGCTCTCCTCCTCGTGGGAGCACATTTTCTTTCTGTAATTCTCATTTCCAGCCAGCTCATTGCCATTTGCTGTCCATTTCACCTCTCCTCCAAGGGTGACTATCAGTGGCACATTTGGAGCATTTTCTCTGCTGCATTTTTAGGCTACATCATTGGGTAATCCTCTATTGCATTGGTTCCTTCTAATTTCTGCAAAACAGTCCTTTCTTTGCTCCATTGGCATTGTGGAAAGGCCTCATGTTGCCTTTTGCGAATCCTTTTGCAGCAGGTACACCTTGAGACAACCATGCATTTGCAGTGAAAAAACTTTGAAGCTTGAGCATAAATTTGCCTTTTGGTTTTAAGAGGTTGCCCTCCTCTCATTTGCATTGTCAGTTGGTGCTTTTGCCTTAAATTTCAGCACTATCGCTCGCAGTAAGGAGGATTTGTTTGGGATCCTTGGGGCTGAGGACAAGCTTGATGGCACAAATTACCCCATGTGGGCCTATATGATGGGGCATGTTTTGGTAGCCAAGAATCTGTGGAATATTGTTTCAGGCACTGAGGTCAGGCCTACTCGACCTGTTGATTTTGGTAATGCCTCTGGTACATCTGGTACTGCCTCGGGCTCATCTGGTGATGGGTCTAATGCTACTTCTGGCGCAACTGCATCTTCCACTACGAGTACTTTGCCTCCTACTCAGGAGCGAATTCGGTGGGATGGATATCAAGCATGGGATCAGGCTTCAGCTTGCATCTTTATATCATTTGCGGAATGAGGCGAGGGTTGCCTATCTCCGCAAGCAGTTGAAGGCCTTGAAGCTTGAAGAGAGTGTAAATAGAAATGGTTGCTCTGTTACTACAGGAGGAACAAGCCGTGCAAATAGAAATGCTTCTATGGCTAGTGATCAAGCATAAGGGCGAAGGCAAGGTTTCAGTTGGTAAGCCCCCTCATACACATGCTGGTCACTCCCACGATGCCTCTTCTTCTAGAGAGAAGAAGAAGAAAAAGAGATGCAACTATTGCAAGAAACGTGGGCATGATATCTCAGAATGCAAGGAGAGAATTGAATCTGAAAAGAAGAGAAACAGTCTAATCTTGCAGTATCTGGTTCTCCTAGTCCAGATGATCGACATAAGTCAGCTAATTTTGCACATGACCAGCATTGGGCTTTTCTTGTTACTTGTCAGTATAATCCTGATGTTCATGATGCCTCCACGACAGTTTTTGATGTTTCTAATGCATGGTTCTTTGATAGTAATGCTAGCAAACACATCACTTCCTGCCGAAAATTATTCAGCTCACTTGAGCATGCATCCAAGGGGGGGACAGTTACATGTGCAAATAATGCATCATATACAATGAAACGCATTGGGCAAGTTGCCATTACTTCTCTTTCTGGTGATCTAGTCACTCTAGACAATGTGATGTATGTTCCAAGCATACGCAAGAACCTCATCCCTATTTCAGCCATAGCTACTTGTGGCTATCACATTCTGTTCGGTGTGCAGTCTATGATGCTACACATGCCTTTACCAAGGTAATGACTGGCACATTGACTAGAGGGCTCTACAGACTTGATGCCTATGACAGATGCTTGGATAATGCTAGGCTTGCAAATACAGATGCCTATGCTGTTGATACTTTTACCATGGCAGATACTCATTTGTAGCATGAGAGGTTTGGACACCTCAACTTTGGGGCTCTGGTGAAGTTACATAAGCATGGTATGGTTGTTGATCTTCCTAAAATGCATATGCCTTCAAAGCATGTCTGTGAAGCTTGCTTGCTTGGTAAGATGCACCATGGTCCGTTCTGCATTTCCCACGGATGAGAGAGTTGGTGCATCTTGCAAGCTGTATTTGATTCATAGTGATGTTTGTGGACCCATGCAGGTTGCAACTCTTGGGGAATTTTGTTATTTTGTCACATTCATTGATGACTTCACCAGATATACTTGGATTTTTGCCTTGAAATCTAAATCTTAGTTTTTGCATGCTTTAGACATTTCATTGCCTTGGTAGAGAAGTAAAAGAGGGCTCAAAATTACCCACATTAATACAGACAAGGGAGGTGATATATGTCAAAGGAATTTGCTGATTTTTTGGCCTCACGTGGCATACATCATCAATGCCTTGTGTCTTACACTCCTCAACAGGAATCCTGTGGCTGAGACAAAGAATAGATCAGTCATGGAGATGGCTAGGTGTATGTTGAAAGGCAAGCACTTGCCCAACAAGTTGTGGTTGGATGCTGTTATGTGTGCAAATTACATTTTGAGCGCATGTCCACAAGGACATTGAAGACCATCACACCTTATGAGGCTTGGAAAGGTCATAAGCCCGGGATTTCTTACATGAGGACTTTTGGATGATTGGCATATGCACATGTGCCTTCTCAAACACGCACAAAGTTGGATGATAAAGCTGTCAAATGCATTTTTATTGGGTATAGCTCAAAGAGCAAGGGCTACAAGCTCTACCAGCCCCGCACGGGCAAGGTTTTTGTCAGTAGGGATGTTGTGTTCAATGAATCTTCCTCTATGCCTTTGCTGGACTGTCAAAAACAGCCCATTGTTGATGTCCTAGATCTCTTTGACAGCTTGATGCCATTGTTTTTGTCAGACTCTCATGATAATGTCACATCTGAGGTTGCTCATCCTTCTATTGGTCATTTGCAGCCACATGTGGCATGTGAAATTCAGCATGATCTATAGCCTGATATGCCTTAGCTTGATCAGGATATTGTGCACAGGGATCTTGACCAAGAGAGAGCTGAAATACAGGAGCCCAAAAAGGTCCCCCATTGGCTCCTTGACACTCTAAAAGACAGCAAACAAGATGCTCCTATTGTTGGAGATATCATAGCCAAAGAGTGTGATGATGTCATGTGTTAGTGTGAAGTACTACGTGATCTAGTACTAGTCTACATGAGCGAGTCTTGTGTGAGTGCCACGTGTCATCATGGGACTTATCCCATATGCACTAGGTGCTAGTGTGTGAGTAAGTAGCCTATATAAGGCTTGTACTTCACTTGCCTTGTTATACTTGATGAATGAATGAAAGCCTTTGTCATGTCTTCATTTGAGCATCATTTCCTCACACCCTAACCCTCTCTCTCTCTCTCTCTCTCTCTCTCTCCACCATGTTTCTAACATGGTATCAGAGCAGGTTAGCCCTGCCATAGCTGCCCTGCCACGTCATCATCTCAGCCCTAACCATAACCCTAACTCTGCTCAAGCTCTTTTCCCTCTTGCAGCCGCCTCAGTTCAGCCTCTTTCCTTCTGCAGCCGCCTCATCTCTTCTTCATTTTGCCTCCTTCCCTTGCAGCCCTTTGCACTCCTACCTACCCACCTAGAATCTCCATAGCCACCTCTTCTTGCAGCCCTTTTCGCATCCATTTCTGCCCGTCTAACCTCTCCACAGCCTTGCTGGTCAGCTTGTTTTCAAGAGGCGTGTGCACACGTGCTGCTGGTTGGCATCTCCTTCAAGTGGCGCTTGTATACGTGCTGATTCGGAGCATTTCCATTCCCATTTTTAGGGTTTCCAGGCCGCTGCAACAGAGCTGTCCATCTACACGCATTGGTTGCAGACTTTCGGGCCTTTTGGAGGCATTTTCGACCAGTTTTGGAGCTGTTGCTTGCATTTTCGAGTGGCCCTAGGGTTGCTGCTGCAGAACCGCCTACACCAGAAGCATTTTTGGGACTGCTTCTAGCTTCCAGCATATCTACATCAGCCATTTTTCACTGTGGTGACCTACTGCAGCACTTCGGAGCTGCCTTGCTGAGCCGCCTTGCAAGTTTTCAGACCTGCTTTCGCATTTGGAGCACCTACAGCTACCGCCTTGCACATTTCAGACCTGCGTGTGCATTTTGGAGTAGCCCATGCTCTCCCTTCCTCCTCCCCCAGTTTTCTCTCATTCACTATCCCTAACTTCGGAAAGTCTCGGAAACTAGACGGGACCAACTACCCGATCTGGAAGGTGAAAATCCGGAGCCATTTAGTGGCTCGGAAGTTGTGGAAGCTGACAACGGGAGTGGAGACGAAGCCGGAGGACATGGTGGATAGGCAAGGAAAGATACTCATGGCAGTAAACAAAGAGGAGCTCGAAGCAGACTCTGTGCTTCCAAATATCCACATGGCCAAGACGTCAATAGAGGCGTGGGTCACTCTGAAGGATCTATACGAGACGGACAACACCTCCCGGATTTTGCTTCTTCAACATCAACTCTACAATCTTGATATGGAAGAAGGAGATATGGTACATAGCCACTTGACGAAGGTCAAGGTGGTGAGGGATCAACTGGCAACAGTTGGTCAAAAAGACAGACTCATGTCATTTGGCCTTGATGGTACTGAGGAGGCTACCTCGGAGTTTCAAGAGCTTTGTTACGACCGTGACAGCAGAACAAAGGACCAAACCTCTGAGGTTGGAGGAGTTGGGTCCATTACTGCTACAGAAGGAAGCTCGAGAGAAGCTCTACAACGACGGCAAAGACCACAATGCGCTGCTGGCGGAGGATTACGCTAACGGTGGCAAGTCCAAGAAAGACGACTCTGATGACAAGGAGACTTCTAAGAGGAAGCAGAAGAAGAAGTGCTTCTGCTGTGATACGCCAGGACATTTTGTAAAGGACTACAGAAAGAAAAAGGCGGATCGGAAAAACAAAAGGAAGGAGTCCGACACAAATTCAAAGGAAGAGGCCAAAGCAAATGTGGTAATCGAAGAGTTGTTCTTGGTGACATCACCGAGTGTTACTGAGGTCAAATATGTTGACCAAGAAATCACAGTGAGGATGTCTGACATAGAGATGTGGATCGACGAGGAGTCAGATGCCTTTGTGAAGGTGAAAGACAGCATGGAGCCCTTGGTACCTTCCAGGTGTGTGGCTGTCGACACTGACACGAGGGTGGATTCCATGGAGGGCCCTGGGGTCTCATGGTCAAATGGATGTTGTACTTCAAAAGGGGACAGTACAGAATTACACATGCTTTTGGTAGGTGCCTCGATGAGGTGCAAGGTTTGCTTTCAGAGGAAACACACAGGTATGTACTTGATATTCTGCATTTGAGCCTTTATAGCATGCTGTGGAGAGACTCTGCTCTTCATTTGTCTCAGGTGATACAAGATTGGAAGGAATGGGCCTTCTTCGAAGGCAGAAGGGGAAGTATTGGTGCTTCTTAAAATCTCAAACGAAGATTGTTAGAAGGTGCTGGACAAAGAGTACTGAAGCCAGAAGAATACCTGCTTGAGAACTCAACGAGAGTTCATGGTCCAGGTTATCTGGAAATGTTCATTGGTTGCAGACCTTACCAAAGGAAGGACGGGTTGAAACAGACCCTCAGAGCATGGTGCCTGGAAAACTCCAGGTTGTTCACTCATTATGAGGGGGACAACTAGAAGATCGTGACGGCTGGACTGCTCGATTTCAAAGGCAGGAACGTGACTAAAGATGGTGGTGCCAGGAGGTGCTACCAAAGATGGACCTGTGTACCAGGACGGTGTGCGGAAGCGGAACCGGACCTACTGGAGTAAGAGCCACTGGATGAAAAGCTAGGAAAAGATTTCGACATCAAAAAGTTTTAGAGGACTACGACCCGGGAGTCACTAGAGCATCATCATCGACGTGTTGGCATTGGGCGACCTGGAAATATTGGGGCTGCCACATGGGCAGCACATGAGCTGCCATGTGGGCAGCTGTCAAGGCAAAGGGCAGTCCATGGACCTGCAATTGGAGGTGCAAAATGGCGACCTGTTTGGGGGGGCTTGTGCACAAGGGTATTGCCTGCAGCAGGTCCGCAGCAGGGCGCAGACCTGTACGGCTGCAGTACGACTGCATGGCGGGGGTCTATGGGCAGGCATAAGGCCTGCAAACAGGCCTGCAATAGGCACAGGAATGGGCAAAGGCAGCAGTCCAAAAGGGGCTGCCAAAGGCCCTTATATAGGGCTGGTTGGACCAGCCAACCAGGTCGGCCAGCAAGCAGACAGGTCGGCCAGTCTGGTTGGCCAGGATGAGGCTGGCTGGTCGGTCCGATCAAGGGGGCCTTGAGCCCTATAAAAGGAGGGCTTCCATGCCCTCATTCATCATCACTTGGAGCAGCCCTCAACCAGCAGATAGGAGCAGCAGCAGGACCTACCTTGGGCCTACATTCAGGAGGTGAAGGTGACCCAGAACAAGCTGCAGACTAAGCTAGAGGTGCTGCCCACCTAGGCTGGCTTCCGGACAGTAAGGTGGAAGGGATCTAGACAGAGAGTCTACATATGCTCGAGGTGGAGCATGGGGCTCAGAGATCTAAAAGTGCTTGGCATCTAGTAGAATGGACGGACGGAAATATAAAGAGTTGCTTCTATATTTGTCCCTGAGCATTGTCTATTTACTGGCTTGCACATCTATGCACATAAGTTAAGAAGTTTGTGATTCCACACCCCACACAAACACTATGTGAGCTCCTGGGCATTACTATCAGTCTTCCGCGCTCCTGGGCATTACTATCAGTCTTCCGCTGTGCGTACCCTCTGTTGGGTCATTTCTAACAGTTCAAAGTAAGGGGGGATGACGAGTGATGGTTTGCCCTTGCTGGTTACAAGTTTACTGAGAAGTCACTATCACACAGGAGGTGTTGGATAGTTGGACTTGCTCTTTGCAGTATTGCGGTGGAGGGGGAATCAGTCTACTATTTGTGTGTTGGGTCTCACACTCTTTGCTCTGAAGGGGGATGTTGGAGATATCATAGCCAAAGAGTGGTGATGTGGTGTGTTAGTGAGAAGTACTAGGTGATCTAGTACTAGTCTATGTGAGTGAGTCTTGTGTGAGTGCCATGTGTCATCATGGGACTTATCCCATAGGCACTAGGTGCTAGTGTGTGAGTGAGTAGCCTATATAAGGCTTGTTACTTCACTTGTCTTGTTATACTTGATGAATGAATGAAAGCCTTTGTCATGTCTTCATTTGAGCATCATTTCCTCACACCCTAACCTTCTCTATGTGTGTGTGTGTGTATCTAGATGAATCCAAGAACATGCCCAAACTCATCCTCTAAAAGCACAACACAATGTGCACTTTCAATTTCATGATAGTCACTCACAAGGTTGAAACCATAAATCCATCACACATTGCAGGGACTATCTACTATGACATCCCCACCAACATCATCAGCGCGAGGTGTCTTGCTTCATGCACACAACTGAGTAAAGTAACGCTCTCTTTCAATGTCCAATGTGGCTAACTCCTCCCATGGCCTTTAAGGCCTTTCCTAAAAGGACTTGCTTATGGCTGACAACTTCACTTGACACAAATTTCAAGAGAAATCCAAGATAGCTTCAAGCCTGATGAGCAAAAATTCAACTGAGGAAGATAGTAGGGTGTACAACATACACAAATCTCAAGCACACTATTCAATCCTCTATGGCAACCTGAAATGTGATACATGACAAAATAGTGAGACCTTGTGAGTGACTATCATGAGATTGAAACTGCACTATGTTGTGTTTTTAGAGGATGAGTTTGGGAATGTTCCTGGATTCATCTCGGTATACACAACACTAAGATAGGCTAATTGTACTCCAACGTTATTTTTATGTTCTGCCCTGTGAGCTATGTGCACAATTTTGAAGAGTAACAAATTGCTCAGTGGAGTAAGGTAACAATCACAAGCACACATTTATACATGAGTCCGGTGAACTATGTAAATCCTCTGTAATCACTATTTGCACCATTGAAGCAAATCATATAGAGTAAGGGATTGTTGAAGTAAAGAAATGTACCCATCACAAATTGAAGTGTTTCATCCAGGACACTAGACACTTGGTTTCAACTCCAGTAAGGGGCCCAATTAAGTTTTTATTTTACACAATAATAAGCATAAAGCGCAAAAGCTTTTGCAACTTTAGGTTATAATCCGCTGTTAACATAGCAGTTCTATATTTCTTTAACACAAAGAAGCTTTAATAAATTTCAATGTCTATAGCAAAATAGCACTTTATCTTACCGTAATTTGGAGTCATATCCTCCCTCTTGGCTGCTACTCCACACGATATGCATGCATTCTGTTAAAAAGATCACATTCATTATCTGACACTCATCAGAAAGTGAAGTCGGCGCTTCTTGTGAACAAGCGTGATGTGACTCTTTGCTACTCCACACGATATGCATGCATTCTGTTTAAAAAAATCACATTCATTATCTGACACTCATCAGAAAGTGAAGTCGGCGCTTCTTGAACAAGCGTAATGTGACTCTTCAAAAGTCCAAACTCCAATAAGATATATTCAAAACAATATGATGTTGATGAAACACCAGTAAGAGCATCAATAGAGGAGTGTAAACATGTCACTCCAAATTATGCAGAGAACACTGCCAAGATCTGTCAAACTTGAGAATTACTTTTGAAATTTCATAATTCTGTATTTAATCAGCTTAACGAATGCATTGCAAAGTTGAAAGCAGGGCCCCAAAAGACCTCAAGTAGCTGAATTTTTAGATTGCTTTCTAGGAGTAAAAAAGCTCACCACTATCATCAGGAGACACTTTGATATTACCAAATTAGCTCTCATTTTTCTCTAATTTCCATAAGAAACACATGTGCACATGCACATTCGAGCATGCAAACAAATCAGCTGGAAAAGTCTAAGCATACTACTCTTACACCTCTAATCACGGTGCATTAAAATCGCATATCTCACCACAGTAAAATTGCAAATACCACAAACAAAGGAGACGCCAAAATGTACTTTATCCAAAAGCTTGTATCCAAAAACTAGAAAGGACAATATCCTATATCGGGCGTCAAAACTCAAGATAAAATACATGCCATCCTGAAAGCCATGAAAGTCCATTCACAAGGCTTCAAACTGAAATAATTACATGGCATGACATCCCTATTCATGTGATCAACACGACCGTGCCAATTGTACCCACGACAATGTGCCCTTCACTTATCAGAAACGTATCAAATACGAATATTCAGTTTTCTATCATTTTGCAAGAGTTTCAAGGGCAGAGTCAGCAAAGATTGACATTAAGAAAAGAGAGCAGAGTCAGCAAAGATTAACATTAAGAAAAGAGAGCAAAGCTATTTAAATATAGACCATTTGTCCTTTCTCTCATTCAATTACAACCATACTTCAGTATGCTCAAAACTTAATGAATATGCTTGGCTGGGCAAAAGACAGGAATATCACTTACAGTTGCAAGAACTCGTTGGAGACCATCACTTCCAAAAGAGTGCCCACATGAAAGTATGGTGGCATCGTCCATTAAAGCACCCCTGACAACAATAAAATCCAATGGCTCAGGCCAGATGATGGGAGCATAAATCAGTAAAATCCTGATATTACAGTGGCCACAAGGCCAATATTCGTACTCAGAAAGAGGCATGCTCGAAAAAGTCCTATTATACATACTTTCAAACATAACTGAACAAACTGGAAAGCAACAATGTAATCGTCATCCTAGCTAGTTAGCGTACAAGCTATGAATTCCTTGTACCACACACTACAAATACTGATACAGATCACATGTTATCTTCAATATTTCTCATTTACAGTAGACTAAAAATACTTGATACCAATCACTTGTCGCCATTTAGTATGTGTGATTTATTACCAGTTTGAATGAAATACGAAAATTCACAAAGACAAAACTTGAAAGAAGAAGAGAGAAGCTCTTCTAATACTATCCTAGGCCAATACGCAGACCACTCGTCACCACTAAAATTTCCATGATACAAAGTTAGCTGGTGAGGACTAGCACAGCCACTTGAATAGTCCAATCAGAGAGTCAATGCCAGGACAAGAAATACAAATTCACTAATGCTGATAGATGTAACAGGTGACATCGAAAGAGTGTGAGTATACCAATGTTACCACATATATTATTTTAACTTCCACTACACTTCATCCACCATGTCTTAGATCATTCAAATCCTACCGTACCTTTTCCTCCAGGAAGACAAAAAATTCACCCTTCTCTATACATTAAAAATATAAACCAATATCCCTTCGCTAACGTACTTATAGTTTCAAAGGCAGTCACAGTTTCTAAACTGTCTGAAAGGGATATAATTAACAGTCATGTCTGCAGAGAAGTATGTTCATTGTTAGCATTCCATGCATGATGGGAAAATTGAAATCCACAAGCCCAACCTCTATTTTCCCAGCCTATGTCAGCATAGAAGAGCACACAAAGTCTCTTATATGTATATACGTTCAGAAGATAAGACCAATTCCAAAATTTTCTTAATTCTACCATAGAGAGGTAGCAATGGCAATCTAAAAGTCTCCAATTCTCTAAGTCAATGGCTGGGGAATGGCATGTCAGTGTTAGAAGTTCTTACGGCTTCATTCCCAGCTTCAGAGTCGGCTTCAGATTAAACTGTGTATGCAGTTTAGTATCAAACCTGGCACGCATGACAATGCAAAGGCATTCCTCAGTTTAGTGCTGACTTCAGCTTAAACTGTCTGTATGCAGTAATACACAGTTATTTGGTGCAGCCAATAAGAGCTAATTTTCTGTAAGGTACGGATTTATTGTATGGTAATTACAGCTTATTTATGCCGTTTGGTATAGTATTTCATTCACGTTCTTAGCAAAGCACTCAACGACAACAAGTGCACTCTTTACTTCGGAAAGAAGGCACTAGGGGTGCACTTTTGGTATTTTCTTTAGGAAATTATTTTGCTTTGACTCACAACTGGGTTCTCTTACCAAGAACTTTTGGTTCGCACAAGAACATCTTGAGGGACGATTAGTTCAGGAGATGAGGGAAGGCCATGGACTACCCTTACAAAAAGTAGCAAGGCTTCTTCTGCATCTCTTGCTCTTACAGATGAGCAAAAAAAATTTGGCAGGGGGGAATACACACAAGCTTTTTCCTTCAGTCATAATTGCAATCAAAGCATTTGGTCGCAAGGCAAAACCAAGCCTCAAGTTTACGGGTCAGTTGGGCAAGGCACATAAAAAGAGGGCAAATCCTTTTTTTTGGTCTGCTTGAATAGTCTGCCCTACGCAAAAGATAAGTACAAAAGAGAACACAAAACCTATACCACATGGTGCTAGATGTGAGGCCACAAAGTGATGCGCAACTCCTACTCACTCCTGCTGCTGCATGCCTCTCAAGCGCGGTCTTCAGTGACTTAGGGAGGAGCCACAAAACGCCCATGTACCTGCCAAAAGCTGCCTCTAAATGCCTGGGAATGCACTCTGAAGGGATCAAAAGTTGTTTATCTGCCTGTAGGCCTAGTAGCTCTTTCCTCTGGCTGACTGGCCTGCTCTACAGATCCTCCTACTGTCATTTGCCGACCATCAGGGCAACGAGGTGCTGGACGACCTGGATCTAGTGGCTGCTGACTGACCCTGCCTACCTGGCTCACCAGGGCAGGGAGTGAGGCCTATATAACCCCTTTGCCTGGCAATTTCTTACTGGGCCATCTGCTGGAAATAATCCCAGACGTCTATATACTGCCCATGTAGCAGCCTGTTCATCCCTCATCATTCAGCTAGCCACACACCACATAAGTTCCATATGGGCCAACTATGCAACGAATTGTATACTGGCACTACAGACCTGGCATATTATCAAGATATGCCTTAGGTGTGGGTTAATACCTCAGATTTGAAATATACAATGGTGCACTCAATAGACACATAGGTGAGGCCGGAGAGTCTTACAAAACACGTCACAGAAGGTAGAGTTATAGAATTCATAGAGACATGCACGTATGCTGTCATGACAAACAAAACAGTGTTCTTCAGCATCTTGATCAGTTGCAACAATTAATATGTATACTATGGACAAGTTTCGAATATAGGTATTAAAGAGTGTCAGAAATTACGTAAGGGGGTCAGTCAAGGCAGACCGAAGAGCCATTTCCATTGTATCATGGATTTTCCTGTGGCTGTATGCAACAATCTGATTCCCTGGGTCCTTCTGAGAAATTGCCGCAGAAGTTTGTATAAGGGCTGTGTAATAATTTTCCGCTTCTGATGTTACTGCTCCAACTGGTACTGCTTCATGTGGTGATGAGTTGTGAGCAGCTCTGCCTTGTTCCAGAAGGAAATTTTGTCGCTCCTTCACATATGTATCCCTCGAGTCTTTTACAGTGCCGTCTCTGTAGTAAGCAGATGGGGTACTGAGCCCACTGGCCGCTACCATCGTCCCATTTTGAGTTGAATTACCTTCTGCATGGCCTAGCATAGGTCCTACACATGGTGAAGAAGGAAAAGAATTCAGGAAAGGGATAGTTGATGAAGGGGATAAAAACATTCCCGGTGATGGGACCGATGATGTAGAAGATTGTGATACTCTTTCCCTGTCAAACTTTGGTTTCAGAAGAGCTTCAGAAGTCTGCAAACCTGCCAAAGACTCACGCCTGCCCTCCGTCGAGCCAATTTGCGCATGAGCAAGACCTTCGTAGCCTTTTTGTCCACGATCCACCATCCTAGCATCTGCACTATCGTCAGCTTCCCCATCAATATTTCCATCGTCTTCATCATCTTCCTCTGAACCTTCACTCTGGGATCCACTACTGGCTCCACCTCTTTCTTCCAAATCTCTGTAGTCTGCTTCAGCTGCCATCCCTCCAGTTCTCTCACTTCCTACCCAGTCTGACACTCTTGCAGACGTGTTTACCAAGTTGCTTACATGAGAACCTCCATTACCAATCCTTTGCCCCTCCCCATCAACCGATGATTCTTCTCTTTCAACTGAGCTCAATATCCCACTAGTCCCACTATTGAAATCTCTCTCTGATCTTTGCATAAAATGTTCCCTCTCAGCACCAAATGACTTGTTGTCTCCGATGCCTGGGGTTGCCTCAGATCTGAATTTTCTGGCAGAATCACCTCTGCAGGGGCCCCCTGGAGAACCACCGTGATATGCACGGGACAGATGCTCTTGATGCATCAATCTGGCTGACAGAGCGTTGAAACCAACATCTATTCTTTGTGACGAAACTCCTCCCAGCATATTCGAATCTTCAGCTCCCATACCTCTGTCTTATGGGAAATGATAACAAAGTACTATCAGAATCAACACCTCTCTCTCTCTCTCTCTCTCTCTAGAAAAGATTCTATTGAATTCGCTGTAAAAGTGAAATGTAAGGCAGATTGGGCATCGCATGCATGAATCTTTGATTGGGTACACATAAGCCCGTGTTCGTAATAACTCAATCTTTCAAAAAAAACCGCTCTATCACTGTTGGCGAACATGAAACGATAGAAGAAGCTGAAGCTGAGCTGACGTGACATGTGACGATGCACGTTGAAACGAAACCCCGGCAACGATCAAAAACAGATGCCAAACACCGTTTCGACGCTGCAAAAGCGCTCCTGAAAGCCCTACCTCCAATCCGCGCCCTGTGTGAGCGCGGGACACAAAACCCACAACTTGTGCTTCGAAAACGTGCTAGGCGCCAGCAAGCAGCAACACCCAATTTCCCCCTAGCAAGCGATCGCGCAGATTTTGGGTTCAGCAGGAACCCATGACGGAAGACTAGAACAAAGCCAAGATGCAAGACTAGGGATCAAATGAAGGCAGAGAAACAAGCACAACAGGGAAAAGGGCTTTGGATTCCAGCGCTCGCCAAGGGAAGGATGCATACCTGGGGGGTCTAGACATAGCGAGCTCGAACCCCTGCTGCTGCTCTGCTAATAAGTCTCACTCACTGGTTTGAACTTTGCTTAAGTGCTGTGTTTCTGTATACAGTAGAAAGTAATGATGATACAACAACGGTAGAATAAGCAGACAGCATCGAAAGCACAAAAGGAAGAAGAAGAAGTTCCCAAGCTCAAGTTACCTCAGATCGCACCATTACTTTGAACTCCTTTCTTTGTTCCTCCCTTGATGTTTGCAGCAAGCAAATGAATTAATTTAGCAGGCAGAGGCAGATGAATTAATTTGGGCTCTCAAAATTAAAATCTCTGAGAGCAATTGCCTCCTCGTACCATTCGCCCTTTCACACCCTTTTCTTTACTCTTTTCTTCTATGCAAAGTTTCCATCATGTCACATCTTTCACTTTCCCAACTACACTCTAGTCAGCATTCATTTTCTTCTAGGTTTCAGGTGGTATAGCATTCTGCGTCCACATCCCCCTTCAAATCCTCAAGGTGCTCGTGAGTCGTGTGTCATCTAGTAAACTCCCATGACTACCTTTAGGCCAGCCAACCTTGCACCCCCGCCCGCCTTACCTTTCCTTGGGCACTTCGGATCACATGAGTAAGCAAGCACATGGGTGGTAATAAGCAAGTGTGCAAGTTTTTTTTTCTCTCTCCAGTAGTACGCTTAGTATAATTTAAAGATCACTCTTATGACATTTCCTTTTTTTAAGTAAAATCAAAAGGTCAAGGGCTCGTGTGCTCTTTAAAGAGATTAGTTATTGATGTGATCTCTTTCTCTCTCTCTCTCTCTCTCTCTCTCTCTCACACACACATATAAAAGTATGATGACCTTTGACACTAGTGAGTTCTCTTTGTATGTGTTCAACTTGTCGACCATTTTAGCATTTTCACGTGGTGCAAAGGCAAAATATAACTCTACTTTTATTGCACTTGCATCTACAAGGTCATTCTTAGAGCTCAATTACTCTTTTTATGAACTACCTTGGCCATCCAAACAAGACCCAAGTCTCCATGAGACATATGCATTTTACTAAGTACCTTGGCCATCCAAAGAAGATAGTGCACATTCTTGAAGGCTAGGGCTGACAGACATTACCATTCTTGTGGTACATGTGTGTGTGCATTCCCCATTTCCAAAAACTGCCTTGAAAGAATTGCAAATGAAAAAGGAAGGAGGTTTTCGAATTCTAACTTTAGTAGGGATTCCCCACTCATGACGCACATGTGTCACGGGTAATAAAAATCTCTCACACAATAATGTTTGCATATTTTATACTCTAAGTACCTCACCAAAGCGTGAAATGCCCCTTCCTAATTACACAAAGGGACATATCATGGTTAGGTAATATACTATCCAAACCCTTCCTATTCTGGAGTCCCTTTCTGACTTGGTTATGCCCACAATCTACACTACTTGCATCGTTCCTATTTTGTTTTGGTACTTGGCTAGAAATGCGAATGGATGAATATAAACAGTGATGCATGATCTGCCTTAGCTTCCTTGTATTGGCAATGTTTTCTTTTTAAGCTCAAGTGGTGCTTCATTTGCATGTGTTTTTCGTAGTGATTCAATACAAGTTTCTCGTGGAGTACCTTCATTAGTTCTGATGCTCTAGATCTCAAAATACTTGCTTGCTAATTAAATGATCTGTAGCATAACATGATATTATCCTAGTATAATCAATGGGTTTTTGTGATTCTCCTTCTAAATAACCAAGGTATGCTTTATGTTTCATGCCCTACATAACACCAACTAATAGTGAGTATGCTTTATGATCCATGTCCCTATATTTTGCATTTTTTGCTATTGAATTCGTTGTACAGACTTTTCTCTTATAACATGTCTTAGCTAACATATAGCAATGTGATGACCTCTTTTTCCTCTCGCCTTCACTCGAGTATAACAATAACTGATAACATAGGACGGTATGTTCTTGTGTGCTCAAATTTCGGTATAATCTTTGAATAAATATTCCTCTTAGAAGATCATTTTCATCGCATATACAGTGCCATGCAACATTTTGTGAGATATTGTGGACTTGTAATCTTTCTTTTTTGTTTTAGTTGGTAAAGCAATCAACCAAAAATGAAATCATGGTACTTTCTCTTCTCTACACGTGTCGATTCTCTTTTTTAGGAAGCAATAATTTTTAAATAGGTCTTTTCATAAACATTTAGTTACTCTATTGAATGGTCATAAAGCTCAATATCATAAATATTTGGCTTGATTTTTGACTTTCCCTTTTCTATACTTCTATGTCTTACAAATTAGTAATTTATAAAGCTCAACATGATAAATATTCGGCCTAACTTTTTTATTTCATTTTTCTATACTTCTGTGTCCTACAAAATAATAGTTCATAAAGCTCAACATGATAAATATTTGGCTCGAATTTTGGCTTTCACTTTTTTATAATTCTGTGCCCTGCCAAAAAATAGTGGATTCTTGCAAAAGATTATTTTAAAGACCTTTTCTTTTAAAAATTAGTGGTGGTAGACTAACCTTGGTAATTTGATCTCAATTAGTATGGTAGTATGCTGATCTGGTCAATACCAGGCACTAGGAATGATATTAGTTTACTTATATTTCGGGTTAACTATATAAATCATTTTTTACCACATGCTTTTACAGAGTAAACATATTTCTAATTTATTTGATTCAAGATTGATCAAACTTACACTCATGTACTTATTTAGGGAAACTCTCCATGAATGGAATATGATCATACTTACCTTCCAAGTTTGAGAAAGGCCTATGACATGAGAATATACCTTGGTAAAACTAATAATTCCTAAACCATGCTTATATGACTCCTTTTTAAAGTTTCCTTAAATCTATAACTTAAATGATAGAATATTATAGGCAGTACATGTAAATGCTACACTTCCTACAAGTCATTAATTTTTTAATAAAAAGGTTATGCCTTTTGCACCATGTATATACTTTTGAGTATATCCTGCATGATCGTGAATAGCTGTCTGGATATTTCAATGTGGCTAGAATGACAGTGGTACATGAAACAAAAATGGCATCATTTATGTTTGTGTACTACATTAGATTCCTAAGAATTACTCACACCCTGCCCATGACTGTGTGCCAGGTAAAGCTCCTCTTAACTGTTGATCAATCTAGATACCAAAAATTCTTCTTTCTATACTACCTATAGTGTATTTATTCTGACTTAAAGGTTCCTTTCAACACAGCACCAACAAATACTTGTTTATGTAGAACAACATGCTTCACACATGGGTGTTCCTCCCTCCCTCCCTACCTCTCTCTCTCTCTCTCTCTCTCTCTCTCTCTCTCTCTCTCTCTCTCTCTCACACACACACACACACACACATACACTTACTATTCTCCTTTTTCTTTTACATCCACTTAATTTCTTAATTCTCCCTTTTCCTATTTTTTCTAATCCTTTTTCCTTTATCTCACAAACACTCCCTAATTTTTCGTATTTTCTCCTAATTTTTTTTCAATTTCTTTCTTAAAGCTCTAAATTTTTCTCTCACCCTCCCCCTCGCGCATCTTTAAACAATTTTCTCCTATTTTCTTCCCTATTTTTTCCTCTTCCTTCCCCATAATTTCCCCTAATTTCACTTGATTCCCCCCAATTATTTTTATTAACTTTTTAAAACTAACTTTTTAAATCCTTTATCCTTTTTTTCAAATTCTCTCTAGGCCCCTTTTTTAACACCTTTAAAGTCTACATTGAGCTGTTTAAGTCTATGTTTAAGCCACTATTTTATTGTGACCCTGATGTTTATGACACCTGTCTTCCCAATTAAAGTTAAGCTGGTTCTTACCATGTTTTCTTGTTGGATGGTGGCAGGTATGTAGACTCTCCTCTTTCAATAAAAGAGATGCTTATCAAAACTTCACCAAGCTCCAATTTTTTTTCACCAAAACATTATTGTCATTTCTTATCAAAGCTCTTATATACTTTTTATGCAATTTTGTAGGTGCTTTACCTACATACTCAAACTCTTACTTAAGTCTATAATGTTCTCTTTCTATCCTTTATCCTAACTATTTTGCCTTTTCACTATGCAAAAGGGGTTGTTGTCTTGTCTTCCACACACATGTCCTTTCCCCTGCAACTCTGGACGATTGCACATAGTACACTTAAGTCATTAAGGCCTTTTTTGGCTTCTTGACTCCCTTCTGTAACTTGTGTCTTGTTTTCCTTTCAGAAATTTTCATGGGATGTTTCACTCCAATCAAAAGCTCTCAACAACCCTCTTTCGGCTCCTTCTCCCTCATCCCATCATCTTTGGATGGTTGCACTTATTACATTTAAGTCATCGTGGTGTTTCCTTTTGACTCACTTTATTGCTCGCGGAGCAATTTTCTCTTTCTTTTGGTTTTTTCTTCTTTCTAAGCAGTCTTCCACCCCAAACAATTCCCGTATTAACCCAATCCATCCATGTTATGACTATCATATAAACTCTTTTTTCCCCTAGTTACTTGCAAAACCAACAACTCCCGTTGCTCCAAAATCGCATGTCTCACTCAAGCATGTCTCTTACTCTTTCGGTGCTCAACAAGGCTATTGTAGGATGCTTCTTGCTACTGCAACTAGCCATAGGACTACCCAATGAGAAAGTATACCCACTAGTGGATTGTCCATCCATAATGTTGCTATCCGAATCTACATGGGTGTATCCATACGTGCACATGCTTCCTCCTTTTGCATAAAATATCCCATAGCTTGTAGTAGCCTTCACATACTATAAAATCTATATAAGGACATCAAGATGAATCCTACATGGCTATTGCATAAACTAACTTATCACACCAACAACATAACTCAAATCTAATTGAATAATGGTTATGTATATGAGACTCCCCACCATGTTCTAATGCATAGTCACATCCTAGACATATCTCCTATCATCAAACATCTTGACATTCTAGTCAAGTGGTGTATCTACTGGCTTGCATGCCATCATGCCATACTTCTACATTTCAAGGGTTTGTACCATCTATATCCCTATAGGTGTGTCAATGACCTCAATGCCTAAGGAGTACCTGAGATCTCCTAGGTCCTTCATGTCAAAATCCGTGTGCATAGTCTCTACTTATTGTGATGGTCCATCATCCTACTGGGAAGACTAGCATGCTGAATTTCAGCCCTCATCCTGTCCCTCATATGCATCCTCAACCGTAATCAGTTTGGGTTGATACCAAGACTCATGCTCGCTAAAGTGAGCATCCTGACTAATGCAAGTTTTGCCTCATATGTAGGTCATAGCACCTGTATCCTTTCTTTTCCACAAGATAGCTAAGAAAAACACGTTCATTGCCCTTAGCTCTATCTTTCTGTTCACTTTATTGAGTACATGCACATAACATAAATAGCCAAACACTTTACTGAGTACATCCATCTTTCTGCTCACTTTATTGAGTACGCACATAACATATATAGCCAAACACTTTCATGTAAGCCATTCATTGGCGTAATCCCATAAACTTCTCATATGGTGATATCTCATGTGTAACTCTCCTGGATATCCTATTCATGATGTCAAAATCCGTATGCATAGTCTCTACTTAGTAGCTCAACAACATGTACATTTAATTCATCATTGCAAGAGCAATTTTAGCAATGATCCTATTCTTCCTCTCCACCACTCTCTTTTACCTACATGTAGCTTGTCTCTATATTCCTTGCTTACACAAGCATGCATCAAACTCTCCTAAGAGATATCTGTGTGCAGACACTTTATGTAACACTCAAGTTCCTTCTCAACCATCATTTTGTACTTGCAAAATTCTTCAAACGCCTTACTTTCAACCTTCAAAAAATATAACCAAGTTATAGAGCTATAAAATGCGATATATTATTGTGAGCTTGACAGTCTCACATTCTTGCATGGTCCCCAAATATTTGAACGAAGGATATTGACTAATTCTCCAACTCATTGTAAATGGGAGGAGGGATTGCTTCCCAAACTGACATGCCTCACATACATGCTCAAAGTTCAAGTGAGCACATTAGGGTAGCCCACGCACACTCTCTCTCAACTACATAGATTCAACCCTTGCAAATTAGCATGACCAATTCTATTATGCCACAGTTCTACTACAGCATCATACCCATGTCCTTTCTTAACATACATGCCTTGCTACACATATGGCTTTCTAGCATCCAAGGTAAAGAACCTTCCTTTCTCACATCACTTGCATGTAATCTCCCTTGTTGGCCATTATGGAATTACTGGACAAAGCACCCAAAACTATTGAAGCAAACTTGAAATCTTTGTTCAGCCATTTGTAAGGTTGATGCAAGGTTCTTTGAGATATTAGGCACAGATAATACATCACCTAACACATTTTGCATGCCATCCTTATCTAGTGGAGTCATAGTCCCTATGTGAGTAATCGTATGCATGGTGTCATCTCTAGTAGCCACAAACTCATATGTTTGCATATCATCTTGCAGTCAAACCATTCCCTGTGATATGTGATGTGGTTTGTAACTCTCAAGTCAAATAACTAGTCATCAATTTGTCATCCTTCCAAGTCAAGAAACTAGTTATCAATATGCTATGGCTTTGTCATACTTCCAAGTACATGCTTCATGACAAAAAGATGATTGCTATACCTGCTTTCAAATTTGTTCCCTTTATATCCTAAACCATCTTCATGCCCACATAGACACCATCAACCTCCACTACTTCTAAATTTTCTTGAGATGCCAATCTTGCTTGAAGTGTCTATATTTTACACAAAAGTGGCATACTCCATCATGCTTCATAGTCCCTATGTGGCCTCTTTCATGGGATTGTGCTCTCCCCTTTCCGCTATGCATGTAGTCACCTCCTCTTGGCACAAAATTACCTATACACACATGGTATCCGCGGGCATAGGCCTCATGTCCATGGCCTTTATTACAGCCACCATGACCTCTATAGCCTCCACATTTATTCTGATTTCGATAAAATACTTGATCTTTATGGGATTCACTACTAGATGCACCTAAGCCTAGCAATATTTCCTTAGTCATACACAGCTCCACTAGTTCTTCAAAATCAAGCATAGTCACTCACACAAAGTGCATTCCTTGTAAACTTTCACTTGCTTCGATGGATCCTCCTTAGGCAACTTAGGATACATATCCTCATGTGTGATTAATTCCCAATAACCTTTTCCCATGATGAAATTCTCCATTGTATAGGACCAAACACTAAATTTGTCTTTTGTAAGCTTTTCACTGTCTGCTGTGACAATCTGCGTGACCTGTGATCTCTCACCCATAATGCTATATCCAGCTAAATGCATAAATTGACCAAACAACAATATGCCACCACAATGTCTATGTCATGCGACACAAGTATCACACCATAGGCATGCACATCCAACCAAAAATGCAATTTTAGCAATAGCTTCAAGGCATTAAAATGCTTTCATTGATTTCCATTGCATAGAAACAATCAATTGCACTTTGGGTCAACTTTCTTTATGAGATATGACGTGTTTTAGTAACTTGCATCCATGGTTCTAAACCTATATTTCTATCATACATTAGCGTATTGCACATCACCATGACCTTAATGATTTGCCAAAACTTGATTAAATGCATTATAAGTGCTTCTAATGTGCTCATACCTGATCATTTTGCACTCTTCAAGCATGCAACCTCAAATCTAGACAGAAAATTCAATCTTTGTAATCTGTAATTTCTTTTGGTTTGCACTCTAATTTGGAGAATGAATTTTTTAATAACGTCATAGAGCTTGAAGTCATCTTTCCAAAACTTCAACCTATTTTTTATTTCAAACAAAAGTTATGGCCAAAATAATGCATGCCTATTTAGTTATCTATTTGTGATCGTGGTGTGAAGACACCCTTGTGTAAAATAGAGGGTGACAAGATAAGGCATGAGAAATACTAGAGGATCATTGTATTTGATTAAAGAAATGAGAAATGAAGAGGCTTGTAAAGAAGGGGTCCATGGTTGAAGGTATACATGTTTTGCCTATAACTCTACACACCACACACATACTAATAACATTCCAAAAAAAGGTTATGTATATAAGCTTATATCCCACATATTCAAATAGAAGTGCAGATCTATGCTAGGTCCTTCCCTCTCCCTCCATCCTATCCTTTCCCACTTTAACACTCTTCTCAACATAGTGTTAGAGCTTACGATCCTCTCTATTATGTCTTTCTCCCTTGCGTAGTTCAAGAAGTATTGTTGGAGATGACGACCTCCACATCATTCTATTTTAATAGTGTGTGTAAACTAGAGAGTGATCAAGAGGCAGGGGATAAGAGATGAAGACCCTAATTCTAAAACTAAGGGGTTCCATGTATATAACAGCATTTCTCTTCACCTTTCAGTAAAGATCTACACTCTAGGGTCATGTAGCAAACTCTCTTCCTCTCTCCTCTCTACATTTTACATGATGTAAGTGCCTCTCATTTTAGAAGAGACATTGTGTGCTGCTTCCATCGAAGAATTTGAGCACTCCATGTCTTCTAATTTGAATTTTGTTGAAAGTTGAAAGGTGTAGACTTTATGATAGTGTTGCTTTGCAATGGTGTAGTCCATTTTGTATTTGCTTATATTTTCTATCATCCAATGAGGTGTTCTACTCTTGAATCTAACATCTTATGTTTTGATTCTTAATAACCAGGGTTTGAAGTGCATGTAAATCTTGCATCCTAATTCGTGAACCTTAACTAGATCCACATGACTTTATGAATTATCATGTACATGTGAGGAAATAAACTCATTATAAGACCATTTCCTTAAACAAGTGTTTGCAATCATGATCACACATATGTTCTTGCTATATGCATGTGGGTAGGGTATGATTTACAAGTGAAAATGGCAATGCTTCCATGTACATATTATTAATTGAAGCACATGAATTACCCTTTTTGTGAAGAGAGATCTCACGAATGAAATTGAATTGAAAATGGTTAAAAGAAAAACTCACAAATTGTATGCAACCATAATAATTGATGATGGCACATGATATGGGACCTAATAGAGAACCCCACCCCAAGGAGACTTTACTAGGTTGCCAAGGATACATTTCCTTCAAGCCCTTGATCAATGGATCAAGGCACTACTTGACTTCCTTAAACATTTCCCGGATCAAGGCACTACTTGACATCCTTAAACATGTGTCCTTATCATCCCAAGATCTTGAAAATGCTATCCCATAAGTGATCTCCATGCTTCTTACAAACAAAATAGATAAAGAAAATAATGAAGCTCTAGAATGTTTCTAACATCATCTAGTATTCAATATTGAAGTAAGAAAAGCTTCAACATGCAAAACATAAAAACAATGCGTAAAATTCAAGCAAACACCAATTTCTTTAGGTGAATCTCTATATTAAGAGCTATTATCCATCAACCAACCAACCTGATCATAGGGAAACAATGCAAGTTCACCTTAGGAATTGAGAAAAAAATCAAAGAAGAGATGTCTAGCATCATCCATGTAGTATTTTTGTGAAAAAAAGGCATGGAGAGAAGAAGGAAAGAGGGCGCCTACAAGAGAACGTTAGAGGAGCACGATGATGTAGGAGGACCATGGAATAAATGCATGGAGGAGAAGATCCTAATAGAGACTATTTTAGTGGTGCCCACTAGTATATGTGCCTCACATAGAACTAGTACTTCCTTCCTAGTTTTGGTAGGAGCCCATCAGTTTGGAGCACAATTTTGGTCCAAAGATGGGGGACGACATGGTTTTTCACATGTGGTTTAATAACCCATGGTTTTGTGAAACCATTAGGGGAGAAATTAGTGAGGGATTTGAGGTGTAGCAATTAGAGGGCTCTTTTCAAAGGTGCAATGCCATGTTGAGATGGAGGGTGGGTAGTCGTGCAGATAGCCCATATTTGTTGTTCTTACACTAGGGACAACCCAAACCATCCTCAGCCCCCTTAACCCATTCTTGAACCTCCCATGTGCATCTGCCCTAGATCAGACTTTTGTGGGACCTTTCGGGTGAGCTTCTCTTCTCATTTGGTCTATTACATGCATGCCTCCTCTTTCTTTGTGCCTCTATTCAATTGTTTTCTCCCTCCACTTTTCAAAATTCTGATTGTAGTACCTGGCAACTATTCAGCCTCCTACTACACTGTCCCCTCTTGCTTTGCCCCTTCATTCTCTTTCCCCTCTTACTCTACCCTCTCTTACTCTGGCCTAACTATTTCTCCCTCCATTTTTTGATTTTGTGGCTATAGCACCCTATAGCACCTTTTGTAGCTACCTTGCTATCCCCTCTAGCTCTGGGTTGCACACTCTATACCCATCCTCTCTCTACCTTTGTATGTGTCTCTCCCTCTCATCTACCTCTATTGGAGCTACTCTCTCTCTCTCTCTCTCTCTCTCTCTCTCTCTCTCTCTCTCTCTCTCTCTCTCTCTCTCTCTCTCTCTCTCTATCTATCTCTCTCCCCCCAAGATCCACCCTATTCACTGACCTTGTATTAGAGGTCCGTTATTGCTATTGTGACCTCTATTACTACCTTCTCTCTATTACAAGCTCTCCATTTCCGTGCAAGCATGGCGAGGAACAATACTACATGACCATGCAATATGGTGACTTGTTTTATGTTCCACAACACCCAAAATGCATTGGATGAGTGGATCACTTGCACCTACATTTGGAATGACTAGATAGTCACATGAAAGGATCTTCATATAAGCATCCCTATAGATAAGGAAGAGGAGATTCTTTGGGTGCTTAATAAGACTTTAGATCTCTAGGCACATATATGGTATTCAAGTGAGTTAAAAGAACTCATCAAGTACATGTAGGACTACAGTAGGTTTTTTGCATATCCACTTGATGAGTTTGCAAAAGGATGGAATCCAATAGATTATGAGGAAACCAAGTTTGTGAATTGCCTATGTTGTTTGTGCTAATCTTATGAATGATGGATGTAGATACCAATGTCCTCAAGGATAATCGCATATTCTCTACTATAAGTTGTCGCATCTTCTAAATTGTACCTATGCTATTTGCAAATGCAGCACTCTCAATTTAAAGATTGCATTGAAAACTTTCCAAATGATGCGGTGGTTTCACTTATTGACTTTGCAAATGCATTCAAAGTGTAGAATGAAGTCCAATGGATGCATTTATGAATGTACCATCACGATTCATTTTTTCTATTGTTGGGAGATGGGAGGCACAAAAAAGCAATCCATCTTTTGTATTTTGAATGACAAACAACATGAAACACTATTCATGTAGCATTGCTTTAAGCTTCACTACCAATGGCTAGTGTCTAAAAGCCTAAATCTTAAAAGATGCCTAAGTGTAAACACGATGAAGAGAGTGCTCATGACATGTACCTCAAGTCAATTAGGTTCCAAGATAGATTAGCTTGGACTCATGAAGAGAATCTTGAGATAGTGCAAAGTGCTTGATTGATATTAAAATGAACCTCCCTTTTATAGGTGAGGGTACTTACATCCATATGCTTGCTCACATATGGGATATCTCCTCCATGCCATGTGGCAGCTTGCCCTTTACTCATACCTTTGCTCTACATGTGCTCATGGCACCACAACTCTCAACACCTCCCCTTGGTGCCATGATCCTTTGGCTACTGCAAGGTGGTCAGATGTGAGTTACAAGATCAAATCCTCCCCTGGGTGCTTTCATAGCTACTCTCAGGTGGTCAGGTTTGATTACAAAATATAGGCAAGGTTGGCAAGGTTTTTGTTTCTCAATACATTCCATTGATGTCATGTTTTGGCTCATGGCTTGATGATGATGCTGTGTAGTTGACCTGCTGGTTCTTCATCTTCTTCCTTGTGTAGCTTCATGCATGATGCTTTGTTCTTCCATGTGCCTTGATGCTTTATGTGTGGATGCCATGCTTCGAGCTATGGTCATCTCATGCACTTGTGCTTTTGGCATGCTTATGACAATGATGTGTGCATTCATGCTTTGATTTGTCATTTGTTGCAAAGGTCTTACCATTAGCTTTGTTTTGCTTCAATGGCAGTGTCTAATTGCTAACAATGATTTTGATCTAATAGGCCATAGAGCTCGAAAAGATGATCACTTTCTCTTTTTGGAGCATGTCCAAATTCTTCCTGGATTGGAAGTTACGCCTTGTTGAAGTTTTTGTGAAGAAGAGGGGGCTTGATGATGTGGCATAGGGATTCATATGCTGCTTGCAAACTGTGCTTGGCAAGGGGTTACTATGCTGAGGTGGTGCTGCTGTGACATGTGGCAGTCTTCTTAAGAAAACTTAACTATGGTCCAATCACTCAACCTAACCCTACTAACTTAACCATGGTTAGGATGTTCTTGACCATTGACTAAGGTTTAGTGTTATCTGCCACGTGTCTTTTTTATTTGCTATCACATGTACCAAGGTTACACCTTAGAAAACAAGGAAATGCAAGCTCTCTGTAGACGGTGAGGACGCGGTGAAGATCTCGTGGTCGGCGCGAGAGCATAGATGCTATTGCAGGCGCACGATGAGGAGGCTCGCAACTCGAGGCAGCATATGGATTTTGAGGAAGCTACCTTTCGTTTGGGCTACAACCACAGAGCCAGGAGTCGGGAGGGCCACAGAGGTGTAGATGAGGGCTGGAGAGCAGCTTTGGTGATGGAGTGTAGTTATGGCTCGTTGGAGCTATTGGCTGTCATAGTCCATGAGTGACCCAAGTTGGTGTCATTGCTTATTCTGTCGGTTGAAGGAGACATTTGTGCATCGTGCTATTCGTGACCTTTGTTGGAGCATCATGCTCCTGAGCATAACCTTTGTTGGAGCATTGTGGGCGCTGCTGCAGGTCGTGGACCTTGGAGTCGAGAGGCTTGGCTGTGTGTCTTTGTACTATTGTAGTTCATCAGCGCTAGGTAGACGCTATTGTGAGAAGCTGCTGGAGCTTGGAGGAGATGCGTTGCTATGAGCTAGGAGGCATTTCAATTCGCTATAGGATGCTGAAGCCTGGCCTTGTATAGTGTGTTGCTACTTGCTTCTGTGTCACGACCGCCAAGCTATTGCTACTACTGGAGAGCCATTTACATGAATGATTCCTCTGTAGATTCTACCTTAGTTGACTGGTGTGAAGCCTTAGGAGCTCTTGCTATAGGTATAGGAGTCACAGGAAACCTCACAAATCTCTCTTTCTCTCAAAACCAGTAGAGCTTCGGGCTCTCTCTCTGAAACAATAGGATCTCTCCCTATCTATCTCTCACAAGGACACACATGCAGATTCTCTCTTACTCACGGAATTTTCTAAGAACCTCCAAAGATATCTCTCTCTCACAAACTCAATTAATCATGAACGGAATGAACAAATGGAAAAGACTGGAAATCTTTCAATGGGAAAATGAAAGAATGAACACTAAAAGAGAACACTCAACCTCAATCTTAAACTAATCTAGGAGAACTAGACCTAAGCTCTGATACCATGTAAAATGGGGGGATCGAGCTCTCCTAGTCACTGAGAAAACATCCTAATACAACACTAATCTAAGGAGGATGCAACCTAAGTGCAAACATGATGAAGAGAGTGCTCATGACATGTACCTCAAGTCAATTAGGTTCCAAGATAGATTAGCTTGGACTCATAAAGAGAATCTTGAGATAGTGCAAAGTGCTTGATTGATATTAAAATGAACCTCCCTTTTATAGGTGAGGGTACTTACATCCATATGCTTGCTCACATGTGGGATATCTCCTCCATGCCATGTGGCAGCTTGCCCTTTACTTGCCCTCTTTACTCATACCTTTGCTCTACATGTGCTCATGGAACCACAACTCTCAATAAGACCTTGCACAGGCTAGAGCCCATCAATGGAAAAACTGCAATAGACCTAGACTAGGATAATATATTTAATGGGACAAAATGCAACAGACCTAGATTAGGATAATAACATAATCCTAGATTAGGATAAAGGTCTAGCTAGATAACATGTGTGAGATGGGTGACCATTTTGCAGTACTCTTAGAGCAAAGTGAAGGATCAGTGGGGAAAATCGGTTTAACATCAGAGATGAAATGGTGTTTGGAATATATTATGAAAAGTCCCTCTGGGAAAAAGCAATTATTATGATGCACTACCTACTGTTGTGCATGCTGATGTAGTGTTGGCAATAAAGTTCAGATGTTACAAGTAGAGCACAAGGTTAAAGGTCGCAAAAGTGTATCGTGTCACCATGAAGGTGCACAAACAAAGTGTCATTGGAAGGTCTGCATAAAATTCAGGAGAACTAGATGCAGCTCCAACTTGGAGATCATGCTTCCAATTTTTGCCATCTTTTAAATTGTTTACATTTCCAAAACATATTTTCTACTATTTTCTAACAACTAGGCATAGATCATGCTATTATTTTGAATTGTTAACACTAGTTTGGTGGTGTAGCTGATCACAAAAGTGACCATTTGATGATAGTTTTTTAAAAAACCACACCTTCCTTGAGAATTCATAATTTTTATTTTCCTTTTGTATGCTAATAGTACAATGCTCAAGCTTTGTGGGGAAATATATACATTTTAGAAACTCCAAAGTTACCACACAAGCATATAGAAGCATGGGGGGTACAAGTCACACAAACAAAACAATGGAAGAAATTTGTTGAATCAAGATAATTAATCATTTACTAAAGATAGTTGATATAAGGGCTCAAGTTATTCCTCTTTATTGACCTTGAAGATGTGGGGTAAATTCCCTCCCTTGCTGGCAATCTTTTTCTAGCATCGTTTCCAAGCCACCATTATATCAGACTCATAAACTTGCTTGTCCATTGCATTGCACTTGGTGTCGATGAAGTAAAGCTTTCCTTCTTTGTGTATCTTCTTGGGACGTTCAATCTTCATCACGGATAAGAGGGTCTTACCACTTGTCATTGCAACAAGGGAAGTGTCTACTCTTGTACAACGGTAGCGTCTAGAGTTAGTTTTAATTTTGAGGCCATTGCTCAGCAGCTTAAGGTTAAGCATTTAGTACCTTCCCCATTTTGGATCTGCATGGTAGATCAATGCCCGACTAAATTCAAAGGTATGCTTCAAGATGTTGTAATTACTATTGATGGATTTCATTATACCATTAGTCTATTGGTTATGTCTATGGAAGAAAATTCCTATCCTATTTTCTTGGGATGACCATGGCTTAAAATCACCAAAGTCATGCATGATTAGAAATCTAACATAATAACCATAAGGATGGGGGACACTAAAGTTTAAATATCCACCAATCCAAGCAACGTCCCAAGTAGCTATTGACCAAAAGACTTGGAGATCAAAGATTAGTTCCCATGAGATGTGGAATCACGGCTGATGGAATTGCAAATATTGTCTATTTATGAAATTGATGTGTTCCAAGTTGCCATTGATCTCATGGATCAAAGGCACAATGATGTTGCATATGTCATCTCTCTCACCCATCCGCACAAGGATATCTTCTATGTCTTCCATAGGTGGAGGGGGATTTGCTAGTTTAATCCAGCCTTTGAAACTCTCCAAGAGGTTGGGACAATTTCGTAATAGGATTCCAATGGGAATTGACATAGGGCAACTTAGAATGCTAGAGAGTGCAGCTCCTTCAGTTGGAGTGGTAGTACATTATATTGTGGATTTTGTTGTTGGAACAGAGGCTCGAGTACAGTATCAATACTCGGTGGGGTCAAGTCAGGGATTGGATCTTGTGCTTGCTTCTCAGCCTCAAATTGAGCTTGTTCCTTTTGTACCCATTGCTGAAGTGCCTGAAATTGAGCCTTCTCCACTTTCGCATTAGGGTATGGAGCTTCTTTTATTTGAGGCTCGGGAGCTGATGTGGATGAGCTTGGCTACTCATTGTCGCTTTCTTTGGAAGAGGTCTCCTTGATTGAATTGGAATATTAGGGTCCTTGGTGGCCTCTTTTTGCTAGCGTGTAATTACATTCATAGGTTGTGATATTATGCTTGTCGGCCCTAGACTTTGATGGTCCACCCTAATAATGCTGATTGGGACATCAGGCTTAGCCTCAGTTTGTTGTGGGATGTTATTTTTCATGGGACAATCCATACAGGCATGGCCAATGCCACAATCTCTGCAGAGTGGTTGGAAAGTAGCGGGGCTACTAGCACTCTGCGATCTGGTGATTCTCTCCACAACGGTAGCGCTTGATTGGTGCTCGATATGTGTTGGGTCAAACTTGATTCACATAGACTGGTATTAAACCTTCTGTGCCTTCCACATAGTACACTGGGCACTCAGCTTCATACTCGAATGGCAAATCCACTTCCTCGGCTTGAAGTCGTTGTATTGGAATTGCCGGAGGAGCTGGATTTGGAGCTCTTGGATATGGTCGTGGATTTGTATTCCTGAGAATTTCACAAGTGGCAGTGTCCCAATAGCAATGCCAAGACCACTAAGAGAATCTGAAGTTCAAGAAACCGATAGCATTGGAGAAACTCCAATCTATGAGGGACCGGCAAAAACATGCACAATAAACCTTGCCCTTGAAGGGAAGGAAGAAAAATTGGTTTTCATTGGGAAACAGCTTTGACAAGAAGATGAAACCAAAATCAAAGCACTTCTAATGGAATACTGTGACTACCTAGCATGGTCATACAAAGAGATGAAAGGAATTTCACCAGACGTGGCTGTACACATGATACCTATAAGGGAAGGTGCTCACCCTAAGGTATGTGGACCTTATCGCACAAATCCTAAGTATGGCACCATGGTAACTCCTAGATGTCGGATTCATCTATGAGATAGAGCACACTGATTGGGTTTCACCCATCATGGTAGATGACATGAACCCGGTGATGTGGCGAATGATGTGGTGGCAGACTGTGCTGACATGGCACCTGTGATTGGACTACTGACATGGCAGGCGAGTAGCTAAAGGATCAAGAGCGGCTAGAGGTTGAGAAGATTGGGGAGCAAGAGTGCACATGTTGCATGTCTAGCACAAGGCATCTAATTGGGTAATCCTTAATAAAATGCCCTCTTCTATAGCAAAAAGGGACATTGATTTGGAAACCACTCATTGTATGTGACCTTGTGTTGAACCTAGAATCCATCACCTAGGAAATAAGTAATCACAATGGGAAGAGATTGTGGCAATCGTCAAGTGAAGTAAGCCTAACCCTAGTGATAGCTATACTAGTAAGTAGTGGCTGGGCAGCCTCACACACTTGCCATTGTAGGAATAACTATGCCTGCAATGTTGTCTATATGCTCCACCACCTGCAACACAAACGGATATCATTTAGTAATCCAAGGAAGAGCATCAAAAAGTAATCTACCTTGGGTTACGTGCGGAGGTAACAAAGTGTTTCATCTAAGGCCACATATGAATGTTTCTATCCTTTGATACTATTGCGGTAAGCTCATGAGTACTCTCTGTGCTTGCTCAATGGTTTGTAACCCAAATGAGAAATAACCAAGAATAACAACATAAAAACTATGACAATGACACCCAATGCTACCATGTTGGTGTACAACCAATCTTGGAGATGTTGATCTCTACCTAGCAGGAAATACATAAGGTGACTCAATATAAAGTCCTCCTCTGCTATACCTATCAACTGTATTATGTTTTGAGGGAATGTAAAAAGGACATTGATCCCCTCAAGTTAATTGATGGGAGGTGCATGAATGTCAGTCTCAACTTACATTATCCTCAAGGTGAGACAAAAGAAAGAGAGGATGGGATGCAAAGCCATAAACACAGTTCTCACAAAAGTCCAAATCAACCTGCTTCAAACCTAGCAATAGCTTTCTTGAGTGAAGAATCTAAATCCCCTTCTCACTCATGTGTCCAAGCCTATGATGCCATAGAGTTGTATCTACTCCTATAGAAGCTAAAGCAATAGAACAATAAGCATTATTGGTACATACATACAACATACGTACCTTGGGTCCTTTTGCTTTACCATTGACCCTTTAGTGACCTTCCACAAATCTCGTACAAAATTTGTGGTTGTGTAGCCTTAATCATCCAATTGTCCTACTGAAATTAAGTGTCTTCCTAAATCAAGAACATGCCTTACCTCTTTCAACAACCATCGGTTTCCATTTTGCAATTTTATCACAGCACCTTGCCCTTTCCAATAACCTTCAATGCTTCATTATTACCTAAATAAACTTCTCCAAAATCACCTTGAACATAGTCTTGAAAATATTTCCTATGAGGTGTAGCATGAAATGAAGCCCTTGAGTCCACAACCCATGCATCAATGATATTGTCCAATGAAAAAATTAAGGCATCTTGTAACACAGTACTTGCTACATTTTCTTCTTTCATATTCTCTTGTTATCCGTCTTCCTTTTTCTTTGCAACTAACATATGTCCTTTCTTCCCACAATGCCAGCACTCCAAGTTCCCTTTGGATTTGGATCTACTTCTTCTTGACTTGTTGCGATCTCGTGGGCTCTTTCCTCTCTCCCTTTGTCTTTACCTATTCTCAAGAGTCAAAGAATTACCTGATGTTTCACCTATTCTTTTTGTCACATTTCCTTGCTAAGGAGAACACCTACAACATCATCAAACTTTAAAGTGTCTGACCTAGGAGCAAAGTTACAACCATGATCAAGCCATCCCAACTTTTTGGCAATGAGCATAAAATGAGGAGAGCTTGAACCTCATCATCAAAGTTTACTCCTATAGACCTTAGTTGGCTTGTATTTGTATTGAACTGATTCAAATGATTAACTACAGACCCACCTTATGACATCTTTAGATTGATGAGATGCTTCATAAGAAATACCTTGTTTAGAAGCTGATGTTTTTTCATACAATGTATCTAGTGTGGTCATCAAGTCCTTTGTTGTCTTCTATTCAAGAACATTGAAATCCATTAACACTACCAAACATAGTCATATCATTCCTAGCACCTTGCTATCGAGGTATGGTTATTGTGAGAAGAATCCTCCCTTTTCCAGAGTAATCCTTAAAAGGTCAGATTTGACTCTAAAAGAGCCTTTTATAAACTCACATAATTGGCTTGTCATTTCCTTACGGCATAATGCTTCTTGTATTCCTCTTCTAGCATTAGCTAGACTTAGGCTTAACTCTAATCTGAGCTGTATGGCTCTCACATGAGCTTAATATCAAAGCATGGGTGTAATGACCATACCACACCATAGTGTGTGATTTATATACTTAGTGATGATTAGAGAGTTTATTTTTACTTTCATGTTTCCTTGGAGGCTAATGTGGCTATCCCTTACTAGTGCTTAGTTAAATCTTGGCTTAGTAGCTATTCTAAGATTTATAGCTCTCTCTATGAGCATAATAGAGCTCCATTAAGGGTCTAATAGTATAAATTCTACTCTTTATAGGTTCTTTCTTGGCTCAAGAATTTTGTATAGTAGGCCTTCATAGGTTTGTGCTAGATTTAGTCACATACAACATCCATTGGATTTTCTTTGTGTGACTAATAATCATAGATTTGTGCTTGCTTTAGTCACATATGACATCCATTAGATTTTCTTTGTGTGACTAATAATCATAAGTTCTTGGGATCATTAAATACCAAGGTCATTCATCAAATCCTCATGCCAACACATTGTACTAATAATTATTGCAGATACCTATTCTAGCAATGGCTAGGGTTTCATAAGTTATGACTATAGGGTTCAAGGTAAAATTAAAATGCTTCAAAATATCAAGCATTTGCACATTACTATATTTCTTCTAGCCATGACATAAATCTCATGGTGTACGAATAAATTCTGATTTATTCAAAACTATAATGTCTCTCCCACAAATTCAAGCATTAAAGATGATGATGATTTTTAAGATAAAAAATACGTCATTTTTCATATATCGTGCCCATGACAGCATCTTTATTTAATAGAAATTATCTTGAATTTTTTGCTATATTACCTTGTAAATATTTCTTTTTCTATGTCTATCTATGTGAATTTGATGCATTTCATGATTTTCCATGAAGAAATGTAGACTTTATAGGGGTAGATGAAGAAATCTAACCATAGTGCAAAGGATAAAGTTCATAAGGATGGAAACTTCTATTTGAAGACACCAAAGTATTCCATGGCACAAATTTGGCCATTTAGAGGGTGTCCAAAACTTGCCATGGCACAAATTTAGCCATTTGGACGCCCTCTAAATGGCCAAATTCATGCCATGGTAGGTTTTGGTGTCTTCAAATAGAATGCCATCTCGATGAACTTGTCTTCTATATTGCAGTCGAATTCCCTCTAAGTTTGTCAAAAATGATCATTAGGGTGGCCAAGTTAGCCAAGAGAATTTTAGATGAAAAATAGAGAAAGAAAGATGATAAATTGACAAGTTGTTTGACAAGAGGTCCTATTCCCTTGCCATATTCCTACCTTTCCTTTGTCTCCTTCTCCAATAGCCTTCCTATGCTTTAGCTTGCACTCAACACTTTTGCTCCTAGACCATTCTAGGCCTTGGTTGTCTGTCTATTCCAGTGTGTCCATTTTGCTTAGAAGACAACATGACTATCTTCTAGTCCTACTTGCCCTATTAGTGTGAGCATTCCAAGGTTTTTCATTTTCACCTTTGATTGCTACACATTGTCTAACAAACATCCTCAACTTTCTTTGGGAGCTCGCTTTTGGTGCGACCTATTGTTGGGGTCTCTATAGAGCCATTTTGTGTCAAAGATAGCCTTAAAGCACTAGCCTTAAAGCTTAGTTTTTCATGATATTTCATCCGTGTCAATTGTAGCATGTGCAGCTAGCTAGGTCTCTCATTTATTTGCTAGTTTTTTGCAAATATGTTCATTTGCTTTAGTTCTTAAGTTTGAGGTAGCATAGGTGCACACTTTGGGGTAGTAGATTATGCTTCAGGTTGATGCTACACATTTGTTTCAGGGAAGCACTTGTTCTTCTCAATATGCTTTTAAAGATGACATTTTCTAAGGATACCTATGCATGAGGTAGATCACAATTGATCTTATCAAGTTAATGGCAATTGTGGTTATCACAACCAAGTAGGACTGGGGTGACATATATCACATCATCTTCTAGGAAAATCAGCAAGGAACTAAGAAAATGACTCTTGAATACATCGATTGGGGAGAGGAATGTGAGCAGGGAAAAAGTAACGGGAAAGAGAAGAAAAACTCAGACCTATATGTCACAATACCTGCAAGAGAGGCTATGGATTGCAATTGAGATGCCAATTCAAAAGCATACAAGATGCTCCTTGCACCAGATACTAGCAGGCCTCCAACAAGACAAACAAACTATTCACATAGCAAATCCAAAAGAAGAAATGCTCGTATTTATGTCTTTCACCTCTTAGGGAAACTCTAACCCTAAACATTTAATTTAGGGAGTACTTGGGTTCACATCAATGTTCACAGAAAACATTTCTCTCATCAAAATAGATTTTAAAGCCAGAGCATAATTGAATTGCCCGAAACTTTGTAGACTTTATAAAATTGAGAAAATAGTTTTTGTAGGTAAAAATAAAAATGTTCTAGGTTTGTATATAGTTTGTAGGTTTTTCTATCAATACTAGTTCACACCACCTGCCCGGCCCTAGAGGAGGAAATAGAATTGGAGGATGGCTGCCAGGTGTGGTCATTCACACCACCCGACAATCATCAGGCTACTACATTACATCACCAATGTGTGATTAGTGTGGCAGGTGGAGGAGATGGATGAGCCAATCATGTAGTAGTTAGAGCAGCTAGCCATGGAGGAGTGGACAGCCTTCATGGGATGGACACAAATCTTTTGTATCAATGTTTGGGCCCATCTCTCCTATTGGACCAACTAGGATGGTAGCCCTTTACACTACCTTTTTGTGAGTGGTGTGAATGTAGCCTAAGAAGAGCTAGTCCCCATGCAACAAATATCTAGGGACCTCGAATGATAATCAACATGCATCGAATTCAGTTGCAATAGTGTATTTGTAGGCCCTATGGAGGGGTTGAACAACCTTGCAGGATACACGAATCATGAATGGCAAGAAAAGTCATAGGCGGAGGATGATGGAGTATGTGAGAAGGTTGCACAATTCATAGGTGGCAAGCAAATTGATAGGTCAAGGAAGATAGATTTAGTAGCTAGAGGCTAATCTTGGCCACCCTTAGAGAGTCGTTGTTGATCTTCGGTGCAGTGGCTCTAGAAATCTCACATCTGGTTCTCAATGGGTTGCATGGGGACTGGTTATCTAGTGAAGATAGTCAGAAGAGTTGGAGAGTATCGGTCTATGGGGACCAGCTCGAACAAAATTTTTGCCAAGTTTTTCAAAGGGAGTTCACACAAAAAGGAGCTTTCTATGACCAAATTTTGTGGAAAAAAAAAAAAAGGTTACTAGCAAAAAAATTACCTTGCTCACTAGGCTAGAGAAGCTCACCACTAACATCAAGAATTCAGCCAAAGTTAGATGCAGTAATAGGATGCTCGCAATTTTGTCCTCACTTAGCCAATGGTGAAGGTTGTTTACACCAAAACATTTCTAGACAGCAGCTTCATAATCACAGAAGAAGATGTATTCTGGCGCCTCAATTTCCTTTGTATCTCTGGGGCGACACAAGATTGCTCTCTTAGGAGGGAATCTACCTCTTTTGGTATGTCCATTTCTAGCTCCCATTTTAGGAAGATTTATGGAGCGTGATTCAGTGCTTGAAAAAAATTAACTTATTGTATTTTGCACCTGTTAAAGTCTATAAAAATTGATAGAAGTTGTGAGAGAAAGGTAATTATTGAGGGTTAAATGTTTGTGCAAGCTTGATTTTAAGGTTTATTGAAAGGTTAGACTTTAAAATACCAACAAGTTTATAGAAATATCTTTAAAATAACGGAGAGTATTGGGTTATGGCTTCATAAATTAATGATTAAAAAATATTAATGTTAAGGCTATATAAAACCTATTACAATTTGCTGCAACTTTTGTTGTGCAATGTGGATCGTGGATGTGCATTGAAGCTAAGATCACCCGACACGATTGCTCTTAGGGTCTAGTTAGTAGGGATAATATTTGACTTCTAACAGTGAGTCATCTTCTCAAAGTTCTTGTGACCTCCCTGCCATCCTCTTTGAGAATCTTGAACTTTGTGGAGGTGAACTCGAGCCTTCAGGTTAATGTCAAACTGAACAGTGTAGAGTCCAAACTTCAGAGTCCATATGCATAGCTTTAGCCTTCCACATCTATCACGGCCAAAACACATCATTATAGCTTCACATTCCAACTTCTAAGGTATGTACTTACTACTCAATCATCCCTTTCGATGCAAGCAATCGGTGTGATGAATCAACTTTTCTAAGCCGAGATGCTGTGTATTGTGGAATCAATATCTGAAAGTTCAATAGCAGCTGTCAGCATTTCTCTTGACAAACTCTTGTAATGAATGAATGAAACACTTGAGTCTCTATTATCTAGATTTATAAGATTCAAGATACTATTAGAGTTTCAATCCACAATAGAGATACTCAATGTGAATACAAAGTCATCCTTTCTTGTTGGCCCTATTTGTCTATAAATGATCAAACTTCATGCCTTTCAAGGTCCCTGCCATGGCCGTAGGATCATCTAGGTGATGAACGGATGTGTCGATGAATGAGAAGGTAGCAGTTTGTTTAGAAACTTGAGTTACTAATGTGGCATTTTTTATACAATTCTTTCTCTTGCACATTGCATTTGTAGACTGGGATCAATTGTGACATATTTCCAAACAAGATCATCTTTTGTTCTAAAAATGGTTGTAAAATTATTTTTGTAAGTTTTGCATAATTTTCTGATGCTTGTGTTCAATATTTGCATGTCATGATTGAGGTTTCATCAATTGTGATTATTTTTGTGTTTGTAATTCTAGGTATCACTCGCTTGCTACTGTTATTGCTCAAAATATATTGGGCCCCTTTGGTAAAGCAAATTGATGATGGATAGTAGTTGCTAATACACTAAGCCTCAATGTGGCGGATCCTTCTATTGCTACTAGAAAAATGGATTTTCCTTGTTTTACATAATTATTGTTAATGATAGTGTAAATTGCAATATCCACATAGGGCATAGGGGTAAACCCTAACCCTAACCCTAAGGGGTTCACATGTATATCTTCATGTTCATTGTTAATACACTTAGTGTACAGGTAGCTATATCGTGTGCACTCCTCTCTCGCTCCCTCTCTCACTTCCGCTATCATGGTATCAGAGCTGGTGGTGTTCCCACTCCCTTCATGAGTGTCAAGCCCTCCTTTTGATGTGTGACATCTTCCATTGAGAGAGATTTTCGTCGGAGAGAGTCAAGCCCTTGCTTCCATCAAGGCGACAAGCCCTCCATTTGAGGCATCTTCTTCTCTTGTAGTGTTTAGCTTGTAGAGCTCCTCTTGCCCCTTCGATTTGCTTTAGAAAGCTCAAGAATCCGCTTCTTGGGGCTTGAGATATCTCATCTTGAGTGATATGTGGTTCACTTCATGATTTTGTTCATTTTAGAGAGATTGCTAAGGTTCTCTTGGGAGAAAGATTAAGGTTTGTTGTTTCTCTAGGGCAATTGGCCTGAGCTGGCTGTAGTACATTAGAGTGGAATTCTGAGATGAAGATGAAAGAAGGGAAGGAGCACCCATGACTTGTGCTAAGGCAGAGCTTCGACCACTCTATTTAAGCTTCAAAGCCCACGGGAATGCAGCTAACCTCCATTCTTGAGCTTCTCCAATTCAAAGACTCCATGCTTCAATGAGTCCTTCCATGCCTCCAAACATGCTTCTCGGCTCCTTCTACTCCATAACAAACTGCAACGACTATCCTTAGGCAAGCGGCTACTACAATAGTGATGCTCCTACCATGGGCTCCTTCTGCGACTCAATGCTAACCAGTAGCCGACTCCTCATGTCAATCCCTCGACTCTAGCAAGGCAAACTTGGGCTGCTCCAACAACACTACGAGCACCACCTCCAAAGCATTAGTTTAGTGGCACAATGACCTCCACAAATCGATGAGCCTCACACAGCAAGCTTCTCCAACAAAAGCATGACCCGTCTTAGTAAAGGTTGCGACCCAGCAGCAAATGACTTTTGCCCACAGTCAACCTTGGAACGCTAAGAGATCTAGGCGCCCACGATGCAACGAACCTTCAATGGGCCAAATAGTCTCCTCCACTGACTCCATGGAAGCTACGACATGCTTCAATGGCTCCTCGAGCACATCCATGGCCAGAGCCTTCAAGTCCTCTACCACGGGCAGCGGCTCCACGACCAGCCAAGACAAATGACGCTCACGCAACATGACGGCTCCAACGAGGAGCTCTCTTGCAAAGAGACTCTCCTCTTCATAATGTCTCCCACAACCTATAGTATGGCAGCTCCATGATCGGTAAAAGCTCCATGCTCCCTGGCTCAAGCTTCAAGCCTGCCCACAGACAGACGTTGGTCCGTCAATGGAATCAAAGACGATTCCGTCAGAATCTTAGTGATACCACCTCCCTTATCTATCTGCCATGTGGTAGATAGGCCTAATCCCATGGATAGGTCAAGTTGACCTAGGTTTAGAGAGTGGTCAAGGGTTGGCCATGTGGCAAACCCCACACATTATTCGGGTTACTTAACCACTGTTACTCTAACTGGACCCCCACTTGCCACATCATCAAAGCTGCCACCTCACTTGTAGCCC
Source organism: Dipteris shenzhenensis (assembly GCF_047967505.1). Taxonomy (NCBI): domain Eukaryota; kingdom Viridiplantae; phylum Streptophyta; class Polypodiopsida; order Gleicheniales; family Dipteridaceae; genus Dipteris; species Dipteris shenzhenensis. The sequence continues at coordinate 39,715,903 of NC_141596.1, read as the reverse complement.
AGTCATCAGTGCACAATCACATAGGTGCCATATCAGTAGGCAGTGCCAACTCACTGTGCAACCTCAGCATCAGTGCTCAATAGGCACAGTCCCCTCCATAGGCACACAGTGCATTACTACATGTGACCTCCACAAGCCACATCATCATTTTTGGACCCCCTCCTTGGATCAAACTTTGGCCATCCTTCCAGTAACTCCTCAGTGCGAGGCACTCACATCTTTTGTCGCATGCAAAGATACATGCCATAGCGCACTCAGCTCCTCATGTGATACCATTCCAGCATCCATCACTAATGCTTTCACCTCTTACATAGAGCATACCTTGGGCTCAGTTCCCTTTAGCAGTACAGATCAGCACATCAGTCTTTAGGACATCTCAACATTGGCTCAGTCATGCCACATTGCACCACCCTTGGATCCAGTGATCACCACCTCTTTCGATCATCAGATCATTCCTCAGCACGAGGATACCTACGCATCAGTGCAATCCTACCCCAATGCAGTGGACATCTTTAGGTCCACCAGCCATAGCGCAACCTGGGGAGACTCAGTGTTTCATCATGTACTTATGGCTGTCGTATACAGTCTTACATGATGCAGATTAGTGGTTGGATCCACGACTTCAGATCGGTCCCTTATTCATCAGCATTCGGCACCACATATGCCTCAGGGACATCTTATGCATTCACAGTTGTACTTTAGGCTTCTAGGCCTTTATACTGTTAGCTCCTTCTTGATGAGTCTTTGATAAATGCTACAACTTGTGCCAATGGTTGTTTAGCTATGCACACACAAGAGAACCTTCAACTCATGACAATTGAGCATACAGGTTTGACAGGTTTCCATACCTTGTTAGTTCTATGGGCCTCTTATTCAACAGAGTAGTGTATCATACCTGCACCTTCGGCCCCATATTTTTAGCCCTTGGATCACTCTGTCCACATCGACTATGCGGTCTTCTTTGACCCTGCATCATTCGACAAAGATCACAGTTCTACTGTAGCATACCTTTACCATTGCTATCACTTCTTTTGGGTTGGTGACACCCTCGTATGTCACAACCTACCGGATCATATCACCATAGCTACATCAACTAGCCTCACATCCGGATGCCTCTTCCTCAGAGCAGCTACATAGTCCATAGTGACTTATAACATGTTCAGCCTTGACATGTTTAGCACACAGCCATACACACAGTTCTCCATGCAGTCATCTTTTGATCGACCAGTCTTTGATCCAGGTGGACTTTACTTCTGCATATTTTCTTCCTCTTCCTTTCGACCTATCTTTTGGGTTTTATTCTTAAAGGCGAAGGATGGCCCACAACTTAAGAGGGGGAAATCCACACCTTGTATAGGACCACATAAGTTGTACTCATTGTACATGCTTTCGCAATGTAGTCGTGTGCTCACATACGCACATACTACTCTGATTTCTTTTAGTTTTCTTTTCTAGTTTTGGATGCTATCTATCATATGCACCAAACGAAATCCACAAATAGGTCTTGTACATGCACCCTCTACTTACCCCCAATGCAATTTAAGAGGGGGTGTTAAAGATAGTGTAAATTGCACTATCCACATAGGGCACAGGGGAAAACCCTAACCCTAAGGGGTTCACATGTATATCTTCATGTTCATTATCAATACACTTAGTGTACAAGTATCTATATCATGTGCACTCCTCTCTCTCTCCCTCTCTTACTTTCGCTATCAATTATAAGTGATGTAATTGATCTTAAAAAATGATCTATTACCCTTGTTATAAACTTCTTGCTGTTGGTGAAATGATAAAGTAGCAATTTTAAGTCCTTGAAATTTTCCCATCATTTGAAGAATTTTAATTCGAGTAATTTAGGTGCTAGGCATGCTGGAAATCTTCATCGGGTTTGTTGATTCCATGCAAGCATTCTCAAGTACATCTAAGGGGCTCTTTTGGAGAATCTTATCTATTAGCTGGTGTCAATTTTGATCAACTAGCATGTGCACCTTGCAATAATGATCAATATTGAGAGGTATTACGTCTTCTTTTAGTTGATGTACAAGCCCTCAAATTCCAAGAAGTAAGAATTTGAATGGCAATCATTTTCAATTATAACGATTCTAGATTATCTAGTCTGAGAAGCCTTTTTTTGTTGGGTTCAATTTCACATGTTGCATGGGCTAAGTTTTCATAACATACTTTAAAAGATAGTATGATAGGTCTATGTCAATTATTTTTAGAATATCCATATGTGCTTGCCATAAGAGTAATATCTCAGCATGATATGAAACTATGACACAATGGTTAAGAGATGGGTGAAAGTAGATACATATCTGCATGAGAGGATATAAGGTAGGCTTAGTCTAAAAAAGGATAGGAGATTAAAATTTGTATTTGCATTTGTGCAGAGTGCTCGAGTCAAATAGATTGCACAATGGCCTATATGTGTAGATTTGTTTTCACTTTACCATACAGTGAAGCTTCTTTCATAATGAATACTCATGCGTTCTACCAAATCATTCATTTGTGAGATGTATGCATCAATCTCATTTATATGATTTCAAGGTCTTGACCGTCGATCCATAACACTATTGTGTATCAAGTGAAAATTGCTGTGATTACCCACTTTTAATTTTCCCATGAAGTAATACAAAATCTTGCCTAAATTTTAAAATTTGTACCTATCTATGAAAAAAGATAGCAATTTTATGAAAAATATTTTCATGAGATTATTTTACACATCCTCATATTAAAAATACCATGCTTTTATACATTAGATCTTTAAAAAGAAATAAATAATTTTAAAATCTTTTATGATTTCAAGACCATGAATTTTGATAAAATGTAATGTGAGATGCATATTTGTTAGCTATAAATTAATATTTATGATTGTAAGTACATGGTAGTTCTTTACTTGAGAATGTTTTTTTTCATGGAATTCATGACCTACTATACAAGCTAGGAAAAACACTTCAATGAATATAGAAGGTTGGCAGCTAAGGTAAGAGCCAATATATAGATAGTTTCAAAGTGAGGCACTCAATGTCCCTACATTGACATTCATTATATTTATAGCTCATTACTTTCATCTATTTTCCCTCATCAAAGTAAGCTTCTATAGGTGGAAATATCATGTATTTGCATTGATCACATACTCCTTTTTGTTTCAATTATGAATATCATGAGAAAAACCAAATTTATTTTTTAAAACAAAAAAAAATAAAAATTATATATACACGTGTTGGCATGTCGTATACTCACTGACATTTTCATTTTGAAATAAAGGTTATAAATTAAAATGTTATATCATGAACTCTATAAAATTAATAACTTAACCTTCACTCAATTACATGTATTAATTTTGAGTTCTAAACGTTGATATATCAAACCAAGTTACACTTTTTAAATAAGAAACCTCCTACTTAAGCAACTATTAATTTGCAAAAATGAATATAACAACATGATATGAAAGTACAAAGATATCAATGGATAAAAGTTCTTCTATTTTATTAATTTCAAAATTTAGAAGTATAGATTAAAATAAATTAAAGTTGACTCACTTCATATATTAATAATAAACACTCAAATTCTGTATTATTAGGAATAAATTAAAAAAATCAAGTATTATTAAAAATTAATTATAATGACACATGAAAGAAAGAAAGGGGAACACATATTGTTCAAATGTATATAAAGTGAACACATCAGAGATAAGAGCATATGCAACTCTAAATATTTAGAAGTTACTAACCTTCAGAAAGCTTATCTTCATTTTAGGGGGGGACTAGCTACTTTGTGGCACTATGGACTCTTCCAGCTCTACAAACTTTGATTCCTCATCTTTATAAGTAGGCTAGGGCTCTCCAGAAGCTAGTTATATCTAATCATTATATGAGTTGAGCTTCACTCCCACCTCCTCACTAGCATCTGGTAGGCCATCGATAACATATACCTGATGTAGGATGATTGCATAGGATCTTTTTCAAATGTCGATCTTTCTATAAAGCGTAGATTGTGATTGTCTCCATCCTAGCAAAAAATCATCGACCCAATCATCCTCAAGAGTGAAAAGATCCAACAACTCATTGATAAGACGATGTGGCATTCGATATGAAAATTATTAATTTATTATTACTTTTTCCATATCAAATGAAGCTTCTATGTCACTATGCTGGAAAATTTAAAACATTATTAACATTTCTTCTATTACAATGCATAACTATTTTGGCCTTCTCCACTAACAATAAAAACTTGACACGCATAAATATTTTGGCCTTCTCTACTAACATTATTTACATTTCTTCTATTATAATGCATAACTATTTTGGCCTTCTCCACTAACAATAAGTACTTGACATGCATCATCGTCTTTACCTATAACAAATTAATAAAAATAAAGATTAGAATATATCTAAAGGTGTCAATACAACATCCAACATACATTTAAGATGAGAGGAAAAGTTACTATTAACTTACCATATCATGCTTTCCAATGCATGGCTGTGGTCCATCAACACTCTCATCATAGAAGCAGCTTAGGCAATGGAGTGAAACATTACAAATGTTTAATCAAGTGCCAGGTTGTGTGCTTTGAAGGTAGACACCATGGTATCTTTTTTATAACCTATGGAAATATAATTAACGCTCCCTTTCAATCTAAAGTTGTAAGGAATACCAAATCTTGATAGCTTATAATCTTTTGGGGGATATTGGCAGGGAAATCCCTCATATCACAGTAATAAATATCATAGTAGTTCACCCTAAGAGGATTTGAGATAGGGTAAATCTCTTATCATCACTATGTGTAATCTATAGCCCCTCTCTTCTCTCCTTCTCTAGCCTAATACTCTCAATATGAGCTTAAATTTTTCAGGGAACTCTAGGGTGGTTGATTTTGCTCTTGTTTCTTGCATAAAAAATAATACACATATTAGAATAGATTTATTTTAAATTTTTATAATGTTCTCAAACACAAAATTTGATAATACACTTAAAATATTTTGAATGCAATGAAAGATGGCTTCAAAGACTAATATGCACCAGAAATGGGATACTCTACAACAATATGATCCCATGTCTATACATTGAGCATAACCATCATTTGTTCTTGCATTCTCATCTTTGTTTTATGGTTGTAAAGAAAAGAACACATAGAACTACTTCTATACATCTTATACATTTAAAAAAAATGTACACAAAATATAAATTATTTAATAGTGAGGGAACAAGACTTACTCTTCAAAAGACTGGGACATCTCTTCCAAGCTCAGTTCTCTTGCTTTAACCCAAGACAAGGTAGAGAGTATGAACTTTTCATCCTTAATCCCTTACTTAGACCTCCAAAAAGTGATCCATCTCATCGGACAATGTCTTCAAGGCCACATCTAATTTTTTTCTCGTCCCTTTCAAAAGGATGTTTGAATTATCATGTGCCTTGAGTTGTTTTCAACGCTTGACTTCACCTCTTTCCCAAATTGAAAAATTTTCCTCTCAAAGATCCTAGATTGGTCTTGATCTAAATGCAAGCTAGAAGAATTGATCATACCTTCTTAAGGTAATTGAGCTCTTAGTTTCATAAAAAACCAATCTAGTCTCTCTACAAAACTAGATCCTAAATGCCAATGTAACTTCATCTCAATACTCCTAAATATTCTTTTTGAAAAAATATAATCTTTTGAATAGTGGACATTCCTTGCTGGCAATTGTTCTCATTAGTATGATCCTAGGCTAAGATCCTAGGCTAAGAGGGTAGCTTCTTCTTTTGTGAGGCCTTCATAAATCTTACATGGAGCTATCTTGAAGTGCACAAAGTCAAGATACTTTCTGCACAGTTGCCTTCTTGCCTCTACACTATGACATCCTCCTATGAAAACATAATCGTAGGAGTTCTTCTTTGTAATATCAAAGATGCCCTGTGACATCGTCCTATGACAAAATAGTCATAGGAGTTGGTCTTTGCAATATCAAACTCCCCTTATCTAGGCAAATAGATGGATCAACCATAACCAGAACTGGGACCACATTAGCAAAGGGATTGATTTTCAAATTGACCCTCAAATTGGAACATGCGAGCAATGTGGATCCCTCACTTTTAGGGGTCTCATCCGAGGAGCTAAATCAATAAGGGACCTATGAAGTCTTTTCACTTACAGCTCAAATAAGTGCTCAAAAGTTTTGACATCCACAAGCTTTTTAAGGTGAATCTTGTCTCTCAAAACATTTTGCTAAGAGATCACCATCTCAAAGGTCGATAAAATACCTAGAGTCTCAACATCCACACCCTCAAGGTCACTTGAAGAAGGGGAGGAGCCAGCTTCCACATGCGGTACTTATTTCTTTGAGCCCTCCATGCTTTCCTCTAGTGTCCCCTTCATTGAGCCATCTCCGCTACCAAGCTTTCTCATCTCTTTGCAATCTTAGGATATTTTTGAACTTCTGATTCCTTCGAGACATCCTATAGATATAACTAGTCATAAACTTGGCAATAAATTTAAATTAGTACTAATGGACTTCTATATCTCTACCTTGAGGTTTAAAGGCTTTATCATGTCAAAATCACAATTTACATATATAATAATGATCTAATTTTTAGGAGAATTTGGCTTGGACACAGAGAAATAATAGAGGAAGCATCATCCTCATTGTATGTTAAAGCTCTCAATGTACCACAACACTTGAAATTTCCCTCCTTAGCTATCAAAATGGATCCCCTTACCAAATAAAACAAGATATTCTTGTCTACATACTCTAGGGGTACCATCTATTCCCGGGCTATTATTGTGTTGGAAGACACTGTACTTGGTATCCCTCTTAGTTGGTTTGAAGAAAAGAAACCTTCATCTCCAAAAGAATTCTAAGGATCTTGTCAATGAGCCTAGTAAATGTCCAACCCCAAATCATAAGACTAGATCCTCTATGAAGTGAGAATATTATACTTTTGTTGGTCTTCTATTTTTTGAATGACACGAAATGTAAAAATAATTTTATCTACAGTCTCCTCTTATTGTTTTCTAATACTTACTCATGTATTGAGATTTGTGTGTACGTCATTGTTACTTATAGGTGATACTCAAAATGTCATGCCTTGAAAGAAGTTACTTATATTTGGTATGAACAACATCTTGGTGAAGACGTGGTGGAAGAATACTCCTAAAATGACACAAGGGGGTGACATTCACAAATTGGGCTACCATATTAACTCTTTTTAGCCTAGTTTGATGGTATTCTTGAAAGCTTTATGGACCAGCTTTGAGGTAACTATGTGTAGTACCATGACCTTCAAGAATGAAGAGCCCTAAGTTCAAACTTTCATAGGATGAATGGCATATAATGAAGGAATCCACCATATACATGAACAGAGGACATGTGTTAGCTAAATCCCTTCAAGTCATCTCCTTCTATGGCATTGAATTTGATCCCATGCATTAGTGTTGATGAATGACACACCTGTAAAAGGCAATACCGAATCTAATTGGGACTTGCACACTCCTTTTCCTATGAAGGAGGTCCGAATGATGAGGAGTTGTCAATTCACTTGCTTCCATACTTGATAAATTTAGTAGACTTTAGAGAGAAACCATTCTTGTGCTTACTTTAATGTACCCATATAAAGGCCATGCCATCAAATCATTAGTATCTAATTGTGTTGAGGATCCATTAAAATTTTTCCTTGAAGACTTTTCTGCAAACTACACTAAAATGGATGATGTCAATTCTATCATTATCTTTGTAAGTGCAGATAGAGCTTGCAAACTAGGAGGCTATCTAGCAAAAGGATTATAGAGCTACTAGATGACATGTTACAACAAGTGCTTTCATAAAGCCTTATGCTAAATAATATTCACCGCTCTTTTTTCCTTGAAGGAATCTTGTAAATAGCTTGGCTATATGATTCCAATTGGGGCATGGGGTTCCTCAACTAGGACCTACTCTATCGCTAAGATCCTAAGAGAAGGCAATAGAGGATTAATGAAACCTCTTTGTTGTCCACCGAATACAAGAACCTTCTTACTTGACTTTGATGGGAACTCTGCTCTTCTTAGGTGGCTTAGGGGTGATTTTAGGAGATGACAAAAGAGGATCAGTCTTAGAAGCACTCCCCTTCTTATGCAATTTCGAGCTTTATAGGCTTGCATACACAAAATAGTGATCATTTAGTATAGGAAAAAGGAATCCATTTGTATTTAAAAAACCCTCAAATTCCATTTGTAAAAGGTAAGATAAACAACAAAGAACATAACAAAAAGGCTTTTCCTAGCTATAAGAAAATGTCTTTTTACACAATAATATTTTAAAAATTGGGGAGAAAAAGGAAAAATTCATTAAGGAAAAATAAAAAATTTGGACATGAAATTACCCCACAGACAAATCCGATCCCCTGGATCATATTTTTGTTGATGTCAACATAAATCCAAATAGGAGGAATGATTTTTTAAGAAAGGACGAGCAACCATCAAGTTTGCTAGAGATTTATAGCAAATCCAACCCCTAGGATTTGATTTCCAAGAGGCTTCGAGGAAATTTGATCCCAAGGTTTGGATTCACATGAAGTCTCTTGCAAATATGATCCCTAAGAAAATGATCCATGGAAATTTGAACCTAGGGGTTAAGTTTTCATGAAGTGACTGGATTAGTGTGTAACCTTAAACTAATCCGATCCCAACGATTAAATTATCTTGACACTACACAAAAATTTGATCCTTATGATTGAATTTGCATCTAGTATAAGGCTCTACCTACACAATATATTAGGTTTGCTATGGGGTGATCAAATGACCAATCTAGGCAATTAAAATTGGAGATTGTCTTATTATTTTTTCTCAATTTTTGATGTTGAAAAATGGTTTTAATGAATTTACATTAACAATCAAACCATGTAAATCCTTATTTGGGGACCGAGAATAGGCTACCCTAGCAAACTATTATAAATGTATGGACTATGCCTTATTGTGAAAAGAGCCTTTTGTGCTTATTAGCATGGACTTTGATAACAACTATGACAGTGTCCAATGGTGTATTTTGTTGGGTTTTTCAATGGAATGGTATTTTAGGATTTTGAGAATGCTGAGAGCTTAGCTTAGTAATGTTTTGGTGCATGAATATATATTGGATTGACATAATGAAACTGCAATGGACTCATATGTGTTATACATGTTTGAAGAGTATCCGCCTTGGGAGCATACACTCCCAAGAAGAGTTACTATTCAACCTAAATCCATACATGCACATGTTTGGATGTTGATTTTAAATGTCCTATGTGTAAAATTCACGTAATTTAACTACATTGGACTTGTTTTTGTGCGCTAAGTTACACATTTGGAGAAGATCAACCTCTTTAAGATCGGTTATCTAAATATCTTGTGTTGTGAAAACAAGGGTGTGTTCAATCATTTATGTCACCCTTTAGGTGTATCCTAAAAGAGAGACCTTGATGGATTTCAAACAAAATTGAAAAACATTTGGCGCACTAAGCAACATAACACCACCTCCTTTTTTAAGCACACACTTGACGCTATACTATATATATGAAAATTCGACAATCTCATGTATGCTATATTGTAAATATGCATTCTTTGGCAATTTGATATAGTTTCGTAGTCTAACATATGGGAATTATCTTGAATTTCATTTAGATTGATTTATAACCAAAAAAAAACAAGATCCACCCCATCTTTGATGTTTAGGACCATAGTTATGTTATGCAAATGGCTCGCATACTTGTTTTCTTTAGAGTTGCCATGGGTGTATGTAGATAACAACAAAAGAATCAAATTGCTAAAGGACTCAAATTGACTGAAAGACATCGATAAGGCATTGATGGATGAGACAATGTCTTCCTCAATGATGATCCAAGAAATGGTAGTTGGACTTGATGAGCCAAGGTTTGGAATTGGAGGCATCTTTTATGGAAATCACAAATCGTGTGGATAATAGGAAGAATCCAATCATAGCAAATGGGACATCAAAGGTTTACATCAAGAGGTTTATGTCAAGCATTGTGTGTTGTAGTAAAACATAGGATTGGTGCACATGCAACCCTCAAAGCATGGCTACTTGCACCATAGCATTCTCAAATGAGATCCATGATTTAAATGTTAATGATGATCTAAGGCGAAGGTGGTGTTGTGGGTGGCAAATGATGGCTATGCACTCAAAATCATAAGCTTGACTCAAGAAAACAATCATGGTTCAATAAGGTAGATATGAAGACAAGCTAGAAACAACAAGCCACAAAACGAATCTCACAAGGCCTAACCAAAACGCAAAAAATTAAGCTCACTTAAAAATTGGAACCAAGCATGGAGGGCCCTTCGGGAGGCGGAGAGGATCCCGGAGCGGGTCCGACGAAAACGGAGGGCCCTTCGGGAGGGCGGGGAGGATCCCTGATCGGGTCCGACGGAAGCAAGGGGCCCTTCCTCTAAAGCTAGCCCGCAGCCTAAGGAAGAGGGCCGGGCTGCTGGCCCCTCTTCTTCCTTTGGAGAAGCGGGACCTTTTCCTGAAGAGAAATTGGTGGAAGAGGGAAAAGACATGTATAAATACACTAGAAAAGGCACCATGAGCGGTTTTTGAAAGCTAAAAAATGGTAGGAAAAGTTCAAAAAAAAAAAAGGCTATGGAAAAAACAAATTAGAACCATTTATGCCCAAATGGGAGGCTAAGTCCAAGAATGAAACTTGCAACTTAATCTAAGATGTACCTCATACAACCTTCCTTGCAAAAATGGGAAGCAAGGTTGATGGGATAGGCAGCTGCGGTAACATATCTGTTCCATGTTGCCTCCATACGACTGTACATTGGTCTGGAGGGAACCATTGATCCTCACGTTGGATGTAGATATAAGATTTGAATATAGTGGCCTCCATATTGCATCAGAATGGACTTCGGAAAGAGCCTTCAACCTCCTTAAACTTGTTTGGAAGTGACTGGAGGATTTGAGGAACCACCCGCCGCTGGAGTGGCCTACTCAAGCGTTCCCCACAGGCAAGCAATGGTAAACTCCAGTCAGAAGGATGGGAAAAGGCCAATGATATGAGATCTATTTAAAATGAGCATGCAGGGCCTATATACGCAAGTTCTAACATCACTTCTACTTCTGCCAATCTTGGTCCTGATCTAATGAGAAAGCCAGTATACCTTAGCTTGCTTAACCTTTTGACTCTGTTCAAAGTACTGGTTTGGGTGATTGATGCCTACATCAGGAGGACACCCATGTACAGCCTCAAATGTGAGGGCACACGCCAGCTGTAATAAGAGTTTCCTTCAAGAATGAGCATCGTACACAATCACTTCCAAATAACACATCAATACTTGAAATTAACCAATTAGTAGGAGGCAGCCATACGATGATACCTGATAGTGGCGGTTGCGAACTTTGTCCATGATGTCATCTGACGTCCTTCCACCAATTCGTAAGCTTCCAAGAGCTGCCCTTAAGTTTTCTTCACTGTCATAAGAGAAAGTAAAGTGAATTTTAATCCGTTGCCTCCCATGAAACAATCTCTCTGAATGAGCTCTCATTTTGGCGTTCAGACAGAGACCAGTTGAAAGAAAGACCTGAAGTGGCGGTAAGGGCAACCATGATGATCTCCAACTCCAGGAGTTGATAAAATTATTTTGTTACAGGAAAATGGTGTATAATCCTGCAGCATAAAATTAAGTCACCTCCAGCTTTGAAAAAAGAACACCTTTTCATTCAAGTACACTACGACCTCCTTTTTAATTTAAGCATACTTTGCCTTAGCTGGGACGGAAAAACTTACAGTTCGTTTGCCCTCTTTGCCATAATTGTGCCTTACATTGTAGGCATACTCTTTGTCAAATCTTTCTACACCCACCTATTTAAGAATATGCCCATTCAGACCAATCGGATGAAAATAGCCGAAAATAGTTGAAACCTTGACATGCAAGCAAGCTATTGAAGATAATGATTAAGTTTAGGTTAGAAATATTGCAGGCGTCAACCTTCTGTGCAAATTCCGACCGCCAGAAGGCCAAGGCATCATCCAACTTCAATCCAACACCCTAGAATTGAAAGGATAAAGCCCATCATTTCCTTACCATAGAGAGCATTTATTCCCATGCTTGGCGAGCAGAAATCACTAATAAGAGGTAAAGCAAAGAAGGTTGAAAAGAAGATTGCCTTAAGGAACAGCCCCAGTTGCTGTCTGCCTCCATGCTTTATATGATGTTCTTCTCTCAACTACATTAGAAAAGGTCCTTTCAGTAAGCATTAAAAAAACACATTTGATTTTGGCTGGTCAAAAACAGAACTAAGACTGAAATAGAGTGTGCGCGACCCAAAGAGCTACATAGGTAAGGAGCCCAGAACCTTAAACGCTGAATGTAAGCTATCACCAGGAAAGGGAAGGCCAAGAAGTTGTGTTGAGTTCACAGCCACAAGAAACATATTACCAGCTACAAGGTATGAAGGGATATGCTCTTGCTCCACTTGCCTTATAGAATAAATGCCGCATGCAGAGGGGAAAGGATTCTTTAGCAAGGCTGTCTATATCCTGAAGTGCAACTTCTGTTTTTGACTTCGCCTAATTAAAACCAGACAACTTTTTAATATGATGAATATACAGCCTGGAATAAAACATGATAACTGTACATAAAGCCAATTAAGATTGCCAGTAAACTTTGAAAGTTACATGCAGACAACCTGAGAATAATCAGGTCCTAAGTACCGTGAGCTCAGTGCCTCCACAATCTATCAAGATCAGCCAAGCACACCGGTGTTACATTATTTAAGGGATGCAAATTCCTTTGGATGTAGATAACTGAATTTACAGCTACTGAAGAGATTAGTAAACTTGAAGAGCCACAGCATGCAGCAGCAAACCGGAGTCAAACGGTCTTTCTCTTCATCAGCAATCATGGCCATCCACTTCCTGCAAGTGGCAGAGCATTGCCAGTAAGAAATTTTTACTCAAGGTCCTCGGAATTTTGGCTAATCTGTTACCTTCCAATCCTGCTTCTAACAGACAACACTGCCATCTCCCATAATCGGAACATCCCATGCCACAAAGTAAGAAACTAAAATGACTAATAAATGTTTAGAGAACGCGCACTCACCTTCCCTGTAAGTTTTTGTAGTCTGATTCAAGTTCTCTTCAGAGAAGCCTTCCAAAAGGCAGTTCATTGTCATGCAACGCTACTAGGTTTTCCATAAAATAAATGGTGTTTCTAACAAGTTTACTACCAAAGGCTCCACACAGTTTTTTATAAAATAACACCAACAACCCAACCCTACATAAGGTTCACTGATACCATGCTAAGTTTGTTAGGTTATCGGCAACAAAAAGAAGAGCATTCTATTTAGTAGTACTTCGTGCAATATCATACGTTTCATTTGAGTGTGCACGAAATACTCAGATCTTAATTACACAATAAGCATAGATAAATTGAAAAGGGAGCAAGGGCTTACCGATTCGTCAAAACAAGGGCTTTAGAGAGTTTACTGCGAAATTGACCTACAACCAGAGAGGCCAACTGGAAACATAAAGACATAAAGGTTGACCATTGCATTAGAGACCTTGTTCTGCAATGATTTTCAGTAATTGCAGTACATTTGTTCTATTCAAAAGCATATTGTCAATTCTTGTTGAAGTTGTTTGTAGAAAGGGAAACAGGAGATCTCGAGGTCTTTATTAGGAGTCCAGTCTGGATAAACTTATACCTGGCTACTGGGAACATATGCCTGACCCTTCTGAATGAAAACTCTGCGACTCGCCACAAGCTCAGGAACCTCTTCAAAAGGAACCTACAAGATACACAGAATCAACCAAGAATCTAAATATGAACCCCAAAAGCTCTGAAATTTTTCAAACAGTTTTATGGATTAGTGTCACCTAAAAGACCTTGATGTATGTATGGGAAGATAAAAGTAATTGATGAGATAGCAGTCCTAATGTGTAGTTATAAGGAAACCACCTTATAGAAAATGCTGTCGACTGCAACAACAAGTGCAAAGACATGTCAGTCAAGATCAAAAGCTCTTTTTGGAGATCTTTTTGTAAATAACAATAAATTGTTCCAAGTTCCATAATGTCGTAACCGTGAATTGCAAATGCAAAGTCAAACTCACCATTTGGTAACGGTTGATTTAATGATCTTGCGACTTGCCCAAGCTTGTCTTTCACTGACTGTCCTGACCAGAATGACATTCTTTGTCAGCTTAAATCATATCATGAGAGCACATTGCAGTCAAATCAAGTTAACATTTATTGTCAAAGTCATTTGCAGTCATCTCATAAGAACCAGCGATGAGCTGCTCTGTATCTTTTGTGCATTCACAAATTGGCACAAAAGGAGACATGGCACTCTCCTTTGCAACAAGAATAACTTAAATAGGAATCATATGCAGAGGAAGGAATGCATCAGCGAGAATTACAGTTGCAAGTTAATTTAGCTAAGACAAGAGTGTAACACAATCAAACTACTCCAAACGAAATGGTATAGAAAAGACACTCATGGCTGACTTCCACTCCACCATAACATGCTGTCCTGCATCAACCCGTTTTCTATTGTACAAGACTTCCTCATTACCCAACCACCCAGCTTGGATCACCCCATCTAGAAAAATGGGACACGTTATGGCCTAGCTTTTAACAGTATTGCCTGCATCCCAAAGAACAGGCAACACCTCCTCACAAGAAGGCCTCACTATAGCCTATGCCTATGAGCACTGTTTAAACACGTATCAGTATGTCCATCCTGTACCTCCCTGAGTGGGCAGCAAATCCTCCAAACGATCTCATAACCATTTCTGGGCCTTCTTCAACTTCAGTCCAGTAGTGACCTTTAAATGCTCAAGCACGACTATCCCCTGGTCCTACTTCAAGCCTAAGAGAATAAAGCATCTCATAGTAGATGTTCATTGTGCTTAGACCTAGTACACAACAGGTTTATAGCAGCTGCATGCCCAGAACTTAAGGTAGTTGCATGCTACATTGTGGGTTAGAACCCCTGCCGAGGGAGCCCAACTGCTTGCCTGAATGAAGAAAACCATGGCAGAAATGAATGCTAGCACGAGGTAGGCGTCGTATGAAGGTGTAACATGACGTCTAGACATTACCATGATGCTCTTACGTCTCTCATGTTTGATGCTACCTTACTCAGCTGAAGCAGATGCACTACTCAATCTAATGTTATTTGGACTAGGAAGAGCTTCGTGGTAACCAATATTCGTTTCTTGCACCCAGCCCTGACTGCTTACTCACTTTGTTCATTGCTGCAGCTTGCAGCCTCCTAGTGGGAGGGGCTGCACAGCTCCCTGGCTCCTCATCATTGGTAGGGACAGTTCTCGGAGGGTGGAGCATGAAAAAACCACGTTTCACATACATTATACTAAAATATATGTCAGGAAGCAATCACAAGTTAAGGACAACCCATGAAATGACTTTTCTCCACTTCATGAATGGTATGAGAGCATAACCAAATACCTCAAACTCTGAGATGCTAATTGCTTTATACGGAAGCTTGCAATGATCCATGAAGTTTCTCTGTAATTTCAACCATGGAAAACCCGTTGATGTTCAGAAAACGCAGATCTCTCAATTTGGTATAGACAATATAGACACTGGCAACTAAAAGCCCTCACAAGGATGCTGGTTTATAACCTTTCAAACTTGAATGAATACCTGAGCTTCTGAACTTTCACTGCGGAATCGATGTCGGAAAAGTGACGATTCCATCCCCAAAAACCACTTCCTTAGATCATCACTGCAAGGAGGTTGATGGCTTAGCATAACATGTTAGTATCGTAATGCCAAGCGACCATCTACATACAAATTTCTCAATTAGCCCAGCATTGCATAAAAGCAACCTGCGGCAGTACACCAGCCTGAGCACAAAGTGGGAAATAACGTCTTTGTCATTTGAATCAGCTGCATTGGGTGTGCGCATATACTTTCTCCACAAATCATTGACCTACTCGCACGGATTTTGTCAGTAAATGCTGTTTTATGTAGTTCAAATTAATTCAAATCCAAATAGAATAGAGCCTTGAAAGAAAATATCTCATTAAAGTTGTCGCGAGATTTCTCGAAGAAGGAAAATAAAGAATATCTACAAAACCATACCAGGACATCTAATTCTTCTCCTCTTTTACCGCGCGACAATGCTTCTTCAAGGCCTTTGAGGACTGCAGAGCATAACCTTGAATTGAGAGGGGCTGGATACGGAACAGCAATACACCTTATGCGGATATGCAGCTGCGTATATTTCCTGAAGACTAATAAATGCAGACGCAAAGAGCTCTGGATAACCCAATCTTATTTTTGGGAAGAGTTAGACAACAATCGGAACCGGGGGTTTCGGAAATTAAAAGAGGCCGAAGCGTCAAATTTCGTTGGCAGATCAGAGGTCAAGGAAAGAGAAGAAGATGCTTGTCGGACGTCTTATCTCTCTCTCTCTCTCTCTCTCTCTCTCTCTCTCTCTCTGTCGTGGGCACGAGTGCGCGAAAACGAAGGGTATAAACGAGATGGAAGGCGTACCTCGTAAACGATCCAAGGCGAATTGCTCGAAATCCTCGAGGGAGACTTCGATGCTAGGAGCTGTTTGGTAGAAGGAAAGCCGCGAAGACGAAGCGAGATCTGCAGCTCCGCCTGCTGCTGCTGCTGCTGAGGCGAGGCCTCCACCCAAGGAAGCACGCCTATTCGAGGCAACGCGGAAATCCATGGCTGTGATGGAGCTTCAGATCGATCCAACCCCGTCTCTTCAAGGCCGAGTATTCTGTCTCATGAGCAAATCAATATACTTTGCGCGGGAAACCCTACGTGGCAAAGTGGTTGTCAGTCCTTTTCGACGTGGACCACAGAGCCATCCTACGCTGCTTCGGCGGACCACGCATGGCTGCAAACCATCGCTAGCGGAAAATGACGAGACGACGTCGGCACCCTTTGGCGTCAACGGTGATATCGCTGTGTGATCATTCCATGGGGGCTCAATTTTGAAGGAAGATCTCTAAACGAGTGGGAGAGAGCCGGCTCGGTTCAAACCACCCGCTCACCCGGTCGGATGTGGTGCTTGACACCAGGTGGTGTCGTCAAGCGAATAATTTATGTCACCAACATGTGATTGGTCTAGCGATTGGAGGAGATGGAATGGGTGAATCATGTAGCAATTTGAGGACTTGGCCATGGAGTGGGCAACCTTCATGGGCCAAACACAAATTTTTGGTATTAGTGTTCGAGCCTCTTTTTGGAGGATGGTCGACAGGTGGTGTAATCCCAGCCTAAGGCTGATGGATCAATCAAGGAAGTAAAAAATTGTGTGGTCTAGAAAGAAAGAGCGGGAACTCTGAGCTTGGTGCATGAGCACAAACCCGCTTCCCAACCAGGGGCGACGAGTCTCGAGGACTCAAGCGAAGCGCTCGAGGTACTATGAGGGACAAGAGGACGACTCTGATACGAACTCAATGTCAGGCGAGAGCGATCCAAGAGGAAAGGAGGTTAGGAGCACGAGCCTAAACGTATTGATGAGACCAGGGCGGCTCTGATGGCAAGAATCCCGAGGAACCTACCCAACTGTCCTGCCTTGACTCCCTACCAAATGCTTTGGAGGTGGTTTCTTTGAGCTCGATGACGAAACAGCCAAGAGACTCTTGGTGGCGGAGTCGGAGCGCAGAGCAAGGGAAACATCGCAAAAGCCCTGGTGCGAGAATGAAAAACCACATGTAGTGGTCTACAGGTTTGAATTCCCAGACGGTCAAGCTGACCAGACTTGCGAAAGGAGGCATCTACTTGCTTTTTACAGGCAAAATCCCCTCTCTACGGGAACTCGAAGAACTCATCACTTTCAAGTTTGATATCCTGCCCCTCCTCCACATGGCCTTGGAACTTCTGCGAAATGAAATGGTTGGTCAGGTGTTCAAGTTTGCGGGTGCGATGGTTCTGGTTATTCCGTGGAGTCCTGAGTTTAGTATTGACAAATTCTTGTTTCACGAGTGCCCGATCTGGATTAATTTCCCCAACCTCCCTTTGATGCTTGGCGAATCGGTGGAAAGGCTAGTGGCTTCGTTGGGAAGAGTGCTCCTGATACCGCCTCTAACTAAATCGATGGCACTACGGAGAGCTTGGATTCTTTGGGATAGGAGCTAAGAGATGCTTGACTTTGTGCGAATCAAACTATCCAGAGGAGTTCCGTTTGCCCAACAAGTCCGATTTGGTGCGTTCTCCCGAATTCTTGTTACATATGTAAAGAAACGTCCCATTTCGCAAGGAACTCCCCCCACCGGGCCGAGAATGTCAGACTGGCTAACGAATCCAAGACGAAGGAGCCCCATGCAAATGAAGCTGATGCTTTGAAGCTACCTCAGAAGGTCTCAAAGCAACTCGACCCCAGGCGTAGACTGAGGAGACAGCTGGTTCTCAGGATGCTGATCAGTGGAAAGTGGTCGGCCACAAAGGCAAAGCAAAAAAGCTCCCAGTTTGGCGAGCCCCCCCAACCAAGGCCTTCGGCCCCAGCCCCCAAGCCTAAAGGTAACTCCAAGAACCAAGTTGCAATACATGCAAAGGACTAGGGTGGTGATGCCCGTCCACCCCTTCAAGAGCTTACAGCAGCAAGACCGACCAAGATCCCCGACAACCCGATGCAGACAGAAGAAGACATGCCTGATGCCTACCACAAGAAGCAAACTCTGGATGAGATCTCTGGATGAGATGGAGGCTGAGCAGACACAAAAGCGAGACAACCTCTCGACGTCTCGCTCGTTGTCCAAAAAAATCAAAGATGCGGCGAGGGCGGCTGGCTAGGGCAAAGAGAACAGATCCCACTTCCTTCGTGATGCATACAAAACCTTGGCAAACTAGCTCGGCCCTCTCGGGAAGCGGGGGCGACCGGACGAGACCTATTTCCATATTGTTGTGAAACATTCGTGGAGTGTGTAGTCCGACTAAAAAGAAGGCTTGCTTCTCAGTAATCTGGAAAATGAAATGCGGTCTGTTAGACCCATTTTGGTACGCGCTTAAGAACCTTGGTTTTGATCTATTCATCAACTGTCCAAGAAGGGGTAGGGGGAGGGTGTGCAATAGCGGGTAGCTCGACGGTGGCGGCAAGAAAGTTGTTATGGCACGAAGAAGGATGGTTTATTGCACCAAGGATCCAATTGGATGGCTTCTCCTTCAATGTTCTCTGTGTTTATGCTCCAAATGATGCAGGTGACAGATCAAGTTGCTAGACCGAGTTAAAAGAGAAGATCTAGGGCAAGAATTGGATACTTGCGGGCGACTGGAGTCTAGAACTTTACCGAGTCTTCAGAAGATAGGATCAATGGCGCTACTTCGTCCCCCACCGCCCTTGACCATGAAGCCTTGGAGGACCTTTCTCTGGAGTTGGGTTTGATGGACTACCTAGAGCTCATTGCTTAGAGCTCAACAGATTGGGACTAGCAAGCTTTTCCTGGTCGAACAAGTGTAAGGGAGAAGATTTCATTGCTCGTAGGCTCGATCAAGTCTATGCATCAGGAGGAGGCTGGTGGATGTGTGTCCCCATGCATGGCCGGTACTTGTCGTCAACTTCGGTGTCGGATCACCTTCCAGTGTGCTGGAGGTTCAGCTCCCTGTTAAAGGCTGGCAGATCGCTGGATTTCCCCTCCCACCTTAACAACAAATGGTTGGAGTCTGACGAGTTCTGTAGTGCCATCAGGCTTGCTTGGGCTCAGAATAGAGTCAGAACGAAGGGTCCATGTGCCAGATGGGACTTGTGCGTTAAGGAAGTGATCAAAGTAGCAAAAGATTGGGCCAAGCAACTCACTAAGCGCAAATGGGATTTCCAATAGTTGATAGAGGTCAAAGAGACTTTGAGATTGGCAATATCAAGCAACCCTCAAGACCATACGGCTTCAACGCTACTGATAAAATTGGAGCTGGAGCTGTAGTGATGCGAGTTGGAAAAAGCCGAGGTGGTGCGAACTCATAGTAGGCAAACCTGGCTCCAACTGGGGATTTCCCCTCGAAGTTTTTCTTCCATTCACTCCATAGGAATGGGGAGATTGTGATCGAATATTGGCATATTGCCCAAGTTTTTCAGAACCACTTCAGCAGTATTGTCGGTGCCCCAGCAGACCAGAATGAGGCATGGAGTCGAAATTTGTCAGAGTCCCTTAGTATACTGGCGCCCAGAGTCCTAGAAGCCCAAAGCAACTTGCTGGCTGTTGACTTTTCGGAAATTGAGCTCCTTGAGGCCCTATGAAGAAAGATAGGATGTCGGGGTCGGATGGATTAACCATAGAATTCTTCATTACATTCTGGGATACCCTCGGTCCAGACTTGGTGGCCATGGTGAACTTGGCTATGTTGAAAGGTTCTCTCTCGGATGATGTCAATACGGGGTTACTGAAGCTGTTCTCTAAAAGATGGAGTAGGATCCTCTTGGCAGATTGGCGTCCGATTACCATGCTCAACACTTCTTATAAGGTAATGGCAAAAGCGCTAGCACTTAGCATCTATAGCTAGGTGGTGGACACCGAACAAATGGGATTTGTAAAAGGTAGAGACATATTTGATAACATTTTGAATGTAAGCATTGCAATTGACTATGCCTGTGCCTCAAATCAGGACTGCATTCTCTTCGGGATTGACTTGGGTAAGGCTTATGATAGGATCCTCTGGGATTTCATTGAAGCCGCTGTGGCTAGGGGACGTTGTGGAGAGGCTCGCGATATCGCTTGGGAAAATACTGCTTATCCCTCCAGTGAGCAAGTCCCTGGTTGGCCGTAAGCGTGTTTTGGATATTGTGGGATAGGCCTTGATCAAGCCTTTCAGCTTTTCTATTCACAACCTTTGTCTGGTTCTCTTGCAAGCCATAATGAGCTGCTCTTACCATTGACACCATGGCAACTATCATGAACCGCCAAAATAGACCACCAAAACATAGCTTGTGAGGCAAGCAAAGAATAGAAGATAATTTACCGGAGTAAAGAAGATAATGCCAAATTAAAACGATGAAGTCACATCGAGCTGTCTCTACATGGTGCAGGTTGCAAGGTGGTAGAAGAAAGATGTACTTTAATATTCAAATAGTTGTAGAGTGGGAGGTGAAAAAATTCAAAAGTGCATGAGGGTAGTGAAATTTTCAGCCGTCATAATTTCCCCCCTCCAGCAATGAACGTCAGCAAAATTGAATTTACCAATTGCCCTCAATCACTTGCAATGTGGCCCAAATTGCTTCAAAATATGAATAGGCCAAAGGGCACGCTATCGGTTTTGGTGATTATATTATCAAATGCAATAACCTTTGATATGCTTATGAGCCATATAGCAAGGAATTGCATGGAAAAAGAACCAATAGGAAATTGTAAATAGTGTTGGATTTATTAAAAGATATTTGCACGTACAAATTGCCCATTTTTAAAATTTTCCATTCTAGGGTGAATCTAGATACCAATATCACCAACTATCAATGTTTTAAGACCACCATGCAATAGTGCCATTAGTTTGTCTTCCATTTTTTAAATCTGTTTTGGTTTTCAACAAATCAAGAAAAAGTTATGAAGCGTGCCCGCAAATGGGTGTCCATAATTTTAGCACAATATTGGAGGCCCGTTAAACCACATCTAATGTTCTCAATTAGGTGTGTCCTTTGGTTGAGGAGAAGCTCACATAGTGTTTTTTTGAATGATTACTTGGTTGCATGTATGTACAAATAAAATTTTGAAGTTTTTGAATAAATTGCTAAATCCTATACTCTTCAAGATACATGCTTCACATGCAACATAGCACTGGTAATGCTTTAACGATCTTGTTTTGAATCTTTATTCTATTTTTTTAGTCTCATGTTCAAGTTTGGAATGTGTATTACAACTTGAAAACTAGTTTTGTCGAATTCCATTGAGCAATGCATAAGTTATAGGTTAGGCAAGATACCTATATATAAAAAATGCCCTAAACCGCAACAAAAATGGCTACACCTAACCAAGCATTGACCCATCATGCATAAGTTGTTTTAAGAAAAAATGCATTAGTGTGATTCTTTCATAAAAGGTATGTTTCTGATGGATATAACACGTTTTAGGGACTTAATGTGATTAATATCCATGTGCTTGCAAAGTTTTAAGCGATTTCGATGTGATTTGCATTATAAGACATGCATATTTCCATGTTCTTTTATCATGCACCATGCATGGGTGTCGAGAAAGATATGCATCGGTGTGCTGAATCTAGCATCAAGGATGTTTGTGAGATGGACATGATACTTTTCACAGGCCTTATTATGAGTAAGATGCATGTGATCATAAATTTTTATCTGATTCTAATACCATTTGCATCGTAAAACATGTTTTTTTTATGTTTTTTATCGTGCACCACACACGTGTGAAGAAAATATGCATCAATGTGCTTCTACTAGCATGTGTAAGTGTTTGGTGGGTGTGATACTTTGCAAAGTCCTTAATATGAGAATATCCATGTGCTCAAATTTTTGATGTGATGACGATATCAATAACATCATCAAATATGCTTCGTGGTTTGTTTATCATGCACCATGCATAACTGTAAAAAAAATAATACATCGTTGTGTTTCTATCATAAAAAGTATGTGTTGATGGGTATGATACTTTGCATGGACCTTAATGTGAGAAAATCCATGCGAATTTTGATTTTATTCCCACATGGTAAAGCATGCATACATTTGTGATTTTTATCATGCACCATGCGTAAGTATTTAGAAAATATGGCAACAATAAGATCCATGGAAAGTTTGGATCCAATTTGATATTAGGATATGCGGCAACAATTGACCGATGCATATTTTATTACACCTAGCCCTTGCATTGGGCATTTTGGTTGGCCACCCTTCCAATCATTATCTCATGCAAATGAAATTATGCAAGAATATGAATGTGATTATAAGTTATACTTTTGCAAAGTTTGGTACCAATCTGATAGTTGAATATGTGGCAACGATCGACCAATGCATATTTTCCTACACATACACACCTGCATGTAACAAAATTGGGCCTTTTGATTTCCTACCCTTCCAATTGATTCCATATGTACACAAAGCTTTGGAAACTAATGAAATTTTCTATAAATAAGATCCATGCAAATTTTAGTTCCAATCGGTACTCGAACATGTAGCTACGGTTGATCCATGCATGTTTTTTCTACATGGAGACATTCACACGTACAAAAATGGGCCATTTTGATTGCCCACCCTTTCCATTGGTGTTTGATGCATATGAACTTTTCAAGCGCATGTAGCAATTGGAAATAAGATTTGTGCAAAGTCTAGTAGCAATATTTGGACATGTGGTAACGACAGACCTTGTTCCTACATAGAGGCACCCACACGTATAAACATAGGCCAATTTGATTACCCTATCGGATTTCCATGAAACCTTGCAAATACATTCAAATGACTAGAAATAAGAGCTATGCAAAGTTTAATACGTCGATCCACAAGACACTTTGAAGCTTTATGCTTTGGCGGAATCTTTGTTAGTAGCTTTGACAGCTGGCCAATAGTGTCTGATAGTCGAGTCCTTTGTCTTAGTAGCTTTGCTGACTGGGTGATAGTGCTTGATAGTCAGGTCCTTTGTCTTAGAGTCTTTGATATCATGCAACAAGCCCGATAGGGATGAGATTTCATAGTTTAATATTAGAGGGGTTTTTTTACTATCATTTCAATCTTGTTCTATAATAATCAAGAGAGGGAGGGACAATGTTGAAAGCTAGAATAGTTTCATCCATTTCTAACAAATTCATGAAAATGGATACATATGTACACATTTAAAGGCTATAAAATGTTTCCTAAACTTCACACTAGATGGTTAATTTATTCAGATAGGCTCACTTTTTAGAAGAGATGCTTGAATAATTGAGTAAAATTGCAATAACAAAATACACTTAGAATGGATGGCATCAAAATTGAACTCCAACATGAAAACAAGTACACCAAAGAGAGTGACAGTTACTTAATTGGTTGGCTATACTAGGAATTCGCAAGAAGATGATAAAAAACATCTAACAACAGCTTGAAGAAGATGATCATGTCCTTCCATGCTCTTCAATATGGTGGAAAGGATTGAAGTGGTTGATAAAATCTAAAGATTAAGAAATTTCAACAAGTAACAAAATTAATATGCAATCATTCCTTATAGAAAGCATGTGAAGTACTTATAAATAGCATTTGAAGTAGCATTGCACACATCTAAAGGCTATAAAATATTTCCTAGACTTCACACTAGATGGCTAATCTATTTGAATATGGATCACCAATTGAAGAGATGCTTGAATAATTGAACAAAATTGCAATATCAAAATACACTAAGAATGGATGGCATGAGACTTGGAATCCAACCTACTCTAAAGAGAGTGACAATAGCTTAATTTGCTAGCTCTACTAGGAATTTGCAAACTCATTAAAGACTAGTCTATAAAGGAAATTTTTCATACATGCCCTAAAAGTGGTAGCTAGAATTTACTCTAGAAAAAGATCCACTACACCTTTAAGAAATAGATTCTATCCACTACACCTTTAAGAAATAGATTCTGCCTCCATATCCTATGTTCTTATAGTGTAAAGGAAAAGTGATAAGACCAATGGAGGAGATATATCTCACGTTATTGTACATATGAGCATTTTAATAACCATATGAGATTACTATAATTCTCATATGGTTATGAGAATACAATCTTACAATGTGAAGAAAGAGTGACAAGACCAATGGAGGAGATGAATCTCACTTTATTGTAACACATTCTGCATATCACCATTTTAATAACCATATGAGAATACTGCAATGTCATTTAGATCTTGAAATGGCATTTTACTGTTTGTTCTATCAAGTCTTAAAAAGTCCAAAGCAAAATCTTACTTTATTGAATGTAAAACCATGTTATTAATTTATTAAAATGCATGTCACTCTTCCATCAATTTGATTTCCGATAGAATTCAAAAGTCCAAAGCGAAATCTTACTTTATTGAATGTATTAATTTATTAAAATGCATGTCACTCTTCCATCAAATTTTAATTTGGGATTTTTCATAGAATGACTCACCAAACTAGATGCAGGGGCAAGATTATCCAAATTGCCAAGGCGTGCTATCTTTAGCGGATAAAGAGTGAGCTGGGTTATATTAATAAGTCTTAGCAAATTTAGAGACATAAAACTCACCTGTTAGATTGTTGGCATCTCAGAGATTTTGGAACAAATCAGATCACACTGATGAAAGATCGAGTTCTCTTTAGACCTTGTCAAGCTTCAAGCTTAGCCATCCCACCGATTCCCAAGTTCCCAACCCGTTCTGCATGGAGTGCGAAGCTGCAACGAAGCTCTCCTCTACAGGAAACCTCTTTTTGTACAGTATTAGATAGAAAATATATGACTCTTGGTGAAAGATCGCTTACTCTTCAGACCTTGTCAAGCAGCTTCAAGATCAGTCATCCCACCGATTCCCAACCCGTTCTGCATGGCGTGTGAAGCTGTAACAAAGCTGTCCTCGACATGGAGTCATGTGAAGCAGCTGCAACGAAGCTGCCCTCCACAGTAGAACTGCGATTCGAAGATATGGAGAGAAGCGTTTCGGAGAAGATTATTAGTTACAAAATATGAACAGATGCATTTGGAGAAGATGATCGCAATGATCAGGAACATCGACTCGCAGCGATTTGGATCAGAAGATGATACCGCAAAGAGCAGGAAAAAGACCGGAGCAATTTTTCAACAAGGATCGGGGATGTCAAGCTTGCAGTTGGCTGGTTGCGATGCCCATGCGCATTGTGTCACCAAGCAAAATGCCCGCGCTTCCACGCTCTTCGCTATGGTGGAAAGGAATCGACGAAAATTCGCTCTGGGAGACGGACATTATTAGCCCGTCTTGCTCACAACCGATGACAACTTCGCCTCCCTCTGCCGATTCCTCCAATTTCCTTTCAGTGGATTCTCTACGTACCGTGAACAGGTTCTCTGCCGTCGTCTCAGAATTGTGACCATGGCTTGGACCGGATGGTGAAACCGAAACAGGCGGTAGCTTGCTGAAAATCGCAGACTTTGCAGCCTTAATGCCCGCATTCCCCCCTAAATCATTTGGCCCTGAGACTGAAGCAACAGTTTTCTTCGTCCATCCTGCATCTGTAGACAAGGTGCGAGCATTGCCCACAGGATTCGGCCCAGAGGAAGCTAGAATTCCCGAATTCCCACTCGGGTTGGGTCCGGAGGACACAACGCTTTGAGTAGTAGCATCTGTGCTCCTTCTCAGATTTTTACAGTCTTCACCACAATCTAAGGCACTTCGGAGTATCTCTGAGTTGCCTCCTGGATTTGGACCTGCAGAAGTCGAGAGAACATCGGCGTTGCCCCCTGGATTCGGCCCAGAAACCGAAGCATCTACGGCTACGGACTTATCTGTGTTGCCGCTGGCACCAGATTTTGCACCACGAGCAGGCTCGGTCACCATGAGGACGTTGGAGTTACCTCCAGGATTCGGACCTGAACTTGTTGTAAGAATTTGAGAGTTGCCGCCAGGATTAGGCCCTGAAGTTGCTGCAAGGCTCTGAGAGTTGCCGCCAGGATTAGGCCCTGAAGTTGCTGCAAGGTTGCCACCAGGATTAGGCCCTGAAGTTACTGCTGCAAGATTTTGAGCGTTGCCACCGGGATTAGGCCCTGAAGTTACTGCTGCAAGATTTTGAGCGTTGCCACCGGGATTAGGACTCGAAGTTGCCGACAGAATATGAGAGTTGCCACTGGGATTAGGCCCTGAAGTTGCTGCAAGGCTCTGAGAGTTGCCGCCAGGATTAGGCCCTGAAGTTGCTGCAAGGCTCTGAGAGTGGCGATCAGGCCCTGAAGATACTGCTGCAAGATTTTGAGCGTTGCCACCGGGATTAGGTGCTGAAGTTACTACAAGATTTTGAGCGTTGCCGCCGGGATTAGGACTTGAAGTTGCTGACAGAATTTGAGAGTTGCCGCCGGGATTCGGCCCTGAACTTGTCGCAAGCCTCTGAGAGTTGCCACCAGGATTAGGCCCTGAAGTTACCGCAAGATTTTGAGCGTTGCCACCGGGATTAGGACTCGAAGCTGCTGCCAGGATTTGAGAGTTCCCGCTTGGATTAGGGCCTGAAGTTGCTGAGAGAATTTGAGAGTTGTCGCCAGCAATATCTGCATCAAGAACACTGGCCAGGCTTGCGGAGTTGCCACCAGGATTAGGCCCAGAGGAGCTTGCAAGGCTCTCAGAGTCGCGCCCAGGAATGAGGGCTGAACTGGTTGCTAAAATCTGATCGTCACCGGCGGCAGGATGATGATGAGGATAAGCTCCTAAAGGGAGCTGCTCTAGTTGCGGCTGGCGTCGACTGAAATTCGTGCTGGATTGCTCATCATCTGCATCGACCACAGTCGCTGTTGCGACCGTGGACAGATTGGAGTTGTTTGCAGCGTTGACGGTCAGATTTGGGGCTATGGAATGAGGATTCGTGTCCGAGGAAGGAGGGTGGGAGTGGGCGACGACAGGGGAGCTCAAAATGGAAGAAACGAGCTGGTGCTGAGGCTGCTGAGGGTGTGCGTTGGGGGAGCCAGTGACCATGTCATGAGGGTTGGCATCTTGCGAGGTGCGCGTATGATCGAAGGAGCGAGCTCTTACTGATGGAAGGTGAGGGAAGAAGAAGAAGAAGAGCAGGACGAGCAGGATAGTGGCGATGGAAGACCTGCAGAGCTTGGACGCCATAGCCAGAATTACAAGGCCTTTTGTGTCTAGAAAAAAGTAGTGTCTTGGAAGAAAGAGAGACTGCCAGCACCAGAGAAGCTCCTTAGATAATTCATGCAGGGCTCTTTTTTTTTTTTTTTTTGGGGACTAAATGTAGAGGACTCCTCTTCTCCATCAACGGCGGAGGTTGGCGGAGCAGAGATCTCGACCGTCAGATCCAAGAACATCGGGGCCAGCTGGTCATCACGTGCGGAGTCCCAAATCATGTCGTCGTTTCGACAAATGAAAAAATGACACGTGTCTCATTGGCACCGCCTCGCCCCTCTGTTGATGACCGAAAATCGGCATCGGTCATCGATTTCCGGTCGGAAAATCGGGGCAACCGGCTCATGGCCTCCGGCTGATCGCGAGGAATCGGCTCCCGATGCCGATTCCCTAGTCCTTCCATTGGCCCCCCCTCCTTTCTCAAAATTTCTCCCTTCTTGTGGGCCTACAACTCTCAACATTTCAAAGTCACCCCACAAATGGTGGCACTCAAGATAATATAGAGACTCCACCCTAGATTCCCTATCAAACAAGGTGAAAATTTCACTAGGGGTGCCGAAGGCCATGTGACCCTTCGATTATGACAACCCTTAAATCCTCTCTCAAGTTTTTCTTTCAATGATAGCATTCATTAAGGCCCCTCACAATTCTCATAATAAGAGAACCCAAAACAAACATTATGGCTTTGCCTTTGGCATGCCAAAAAAGCCTCTTTCAACACCTAAATTTTGAGCTTACTTTTGACCTTTACATTCAAGCAATGGGTTGAAAGAATGAGCTACTATAAAGGTGTGTGTGCGAGAGAGAGAGAGAGAGAGAGAGAGAGAGATTCAACATCCAAGAGAGAGAGAGAGAGAGAGAGCGAGCGAGAGAGAGAGAGAGAGAGAGAGAGAGAGAGAGAGAGAGAGATTCAACATCCAAAGCATAAGAGGAACAAGACGACCACCTTTAGTGTGTTGACTCACTCAATTACAAAATCTCTATTTGACCTCATACATTTCTTTTTAAAGGTCACAAACCTAATTAGATTTTCTTTTTTTTTTTTAAACGTGGAAATTTGTGTAATCCTATTTAGATTTTTAAAAAAAACTTGAAAATTTGTCTTTAAAACCTAGAAATATGCGAAGGATTTTGAAATTTAGACTTTTATCAACACACATAGTGTCGTACATGATATGACTTCATCCACACTCATTATGCATGGCCTTCCCTTTTCCAACCTTCTCGCATTTAACATCCTTTATTGTCCCCAACTCAAATTTAATGTAGACTAGTGAGTAGTCATGCTCTTATAATTTTTAATATGATTCATTGAATTGATAGCTTAGCATATCATATCCATTCATATTCCTTTTAAAATTGGACCATATTCAATATGGAGATGAATCTCTCCAAGAACCAAAAAATCATGTGTATGGGCCCAAGCATGTATGAGTAATTAAAAAAGTAAAAATTCAAAAACAAAGAAAAAAAGAAGTAAAAATTCATATCAAGAAATGAAAATAAAACGCTAACAGTCATCACCATTAGGCACTCCATGGGCTCCCCTATGACCATTCCTCTTGTAAATATCAAGTATGTTTATTGTCAAGGAAGCGAAGAATTCTTTTTGCAATTCCTATAAACTTTTCTTTTTTCAATTCCCATAAACTTTAAGTATCCACCAACATAATAAGTCATCAGTATGGTATATGATTGGGATTTTTTTGCAATCTCAAGATCTAGTGATGTCCATACAACTCATCACTCTAAGTATCAATTTACTTGCATGTGGGATAATAGGCCCCCCCTAGTGATACAAACTCGCTGTATTAATTAATAGACTCAAAAGTATTGATAGCAGAAGTGTCTAGTTTTTTACTATTCATGAAGAGGGTAGAGGGGGGATTGCAATAGGAGTCTTATCTCGCTATAAAGATTGTGTGTCCAATTTTCAGCAAGATGTAAATCACAGATGGATTTCCCTCAAGTGCAAGATGAAAAGGACAACTTTTACTATGGTTCTAGTCTATGATCCAACTGGAACAATGGCTAGAAGAGCCACTTGGGATGCAATGATGGACGAGTGATGGACATGGTCAGTGATTGTGTGATACTAGGAGACTTTAATATGGTTGAGGGTCAACAAGATAGGTGGTTACAAAAAGGGTCTGTGCTTAGAGGCCCTAAGCTACAAATTTGGCAAGACTTTAAGGAAAACCTACAATTTGTGGACATTGTAGGTACATCTGGCATATATACTTGGTGCAACAAACATATAGGGGAGCTAAGAAGAGAGGCAAGACTAGACAAAGTTTATGTTGCACAATATCTTCTAGATCAAGCCTTGGGAGTCATAACTTTCTCCTCCCTCACTTTATCAGACCGTAGACTCTGCTTGGCTAGATATGGGGAATGGTAGAAAATGCAACTCCTAGTTTAAAGCAGAACCCTCCTTGTTCAAACTTCAGTCCGTATAGAAACAGGTCATTGAAAGATGGAACATGGCTTTTTTCTCTGTGGATTCTTGCTCTTAGAGATGGCAAAATGCTGTGCTAAGTGTACAAACAATTTAAAAAGAAGCTAGAAAAAGCAGAGCTGCTATCAGGGCTAGGATAATGGATAAGTTAAAGGATGAACTGGAACAACTAGAGCATAAAGCAAGGTAACAACCCACTTGTGCTCTAAATTTTGAGCTAGAAAGCTCCCAAAATGGAGTCCTGGTTCAAAAATTATAGTTGTTTTACTATTTATGTACTTCTTATGACAAAATTTGATGATGTTATCGAATTCTATCATAACTTATGACAAAATGCGATGATATCATCAAATTTTTGTCATAACTTATGGTAAAAATCGATGTTGTTATCGAGTTCTATCACAATCATGCCAATTTTTGATGATATCATCGACTTTCATCATAACCTTTGCTACAACTCGATGTTGTCATCGAATTTAGGGTTAGCTTTATAACATGGCATCATTAAATTATGTCATGATTTGCAAATTTTTTTAGGTTGTGTACTTTTTGGGCAAAAAGTGACACGTGAGACCATGTTCAAAAGTAGTTTTTTTGGATGTTTTTCTCTAATCGCATTTGTTTTTCGCAAAGTTTTTCCTTGGTTGCCTCTCTTAGAGAGTCGCCTACAATATTCCAAGCGTGATTTTTTATCTTGTCCACATAGAAATTGCCTATGATCTTCCAAGACACTCTTAGAGAGTCGCTTGTGATCTTCCAATCCTAATTTTTTATCTCAATGACATAAAAGTTGTAGATAATAATGATCAGGTGCATGCATCATCATCAAAAACTCAACCTCCCCTTCATGATGAGGCTGGTGAATTTGTTGATCTAGAGCATGAAACTATTGAGGAAACTAGAATAGGTCCAACTATTGTACAAGAAGGGAGAGATTGCTACCACTATTGATAAGACATGCATATATTGTGTTGATGTTTAGTTAGACATTTAAGTTTTCATATAAATATTGACATATGGGCATATTTTAAGATATTTAAATGATTTGGTTTTCTATTTGTCATATGGATTTCCCATTTGGTACATATTTCACATGTACTTCATTTGGTTTCTTGGTTATAATATAAATAATAATATCTTTCATGTTCATTTGGTTTGAATTACATTTCTATACCATCAATGAGATGATGAAATCTTAGGATGACTTTGTGGATGTAAAATAATTCTTGCAACTTTTAAAATAAATTTCATAATCTAGCATGTGTTTTGAAGATGATATTCATGTGTAGTCAAGTTTGAAAGCCTAAGTATATGTATCTAGCTCATCTTAAAAAGTTGCGTTGCATTAATTTGTGCCCTTTTTGTAGAATTGATTGTTTTTGGAGATGGACCTATGAGAAAATAAAATACTTTTAAAAGGTGGCCAATAATCCTAGGATTTTAAATGGAATCTTTTTTCGAGAAGCCATGCAATGTTCTCACTTCATCTACAATAGTGTTCTCTAAGGATGAGGAACAAGATGGGCAATTGGATTCTTCAGGAACAAAAAAGGGTTTATCAAAGGTAGACATCTGTTAGAGGCAATCATAAACCTTTTGGAGGGATGCACACATGCTAAAGAAACCAAGGAAGATGTATGCTTTATAAAAATTGATTTTGATAAAGCTTATTACAGGATGAACTGGGATTTTCTCTTGCAATTCCTCAAGAATATGCGGCTAGGGGAAAACTTCACATCTTTTGTTGCTTTGCTGCTTTCCAATGCCTCAACAAAAGGCTGTGTAAATGGAGAGATGACTCAAAATTTCTCCTTGAAGAGATCAATAAGACAAGGATGTGCCCTTTAGCCCCTTTGTTATTTTGTATTGCACAGCTGATGCTTTGGGGTGGTTAATAAAAGACCAAGTGTTCATGAACTTAGTTAGAGGAATTGAACTTCCCTCAAGAAAACATTTAGTTAATCAACAATTTGCATATGATATAACATTAACTATTAGCAGAAACATAGATGTAGACATTCAAGGAGCAATGGAGTGTATGGATATATTTTGTTTGGCATCAAGATCTAAGATAAATCATGCCAAAACATGTTATGCCTTGCTCTTAGGTGGCTCTCTGATGCTTTTGGACCAGATGGGATGCAAAAAAATCCAAAATGGACAAATTTTCAGGTTGCTGGGCATTCCTATGGGATTTAAAGTTAAAATGAGGGACAGATGGGAGTGGTTTTTAGACAAATTTAGGAAGAAAATAGACAAACTCAAAGGGCTACAGGCCAACCTTATAGGGAGAAGAGTTGTCTTAAATCATTGTCTCTGCCCAATTTTCATTTTCTACCTCTCTTCTTGGTGCCCTTCTAAAATAGGTTTAGAAAAATTCATCAAAATTTGCAAGACTTTCCTATGGGGGGGGGAAGTGATACAAAAAGGAGAATTTCAAAGGTCAGATGGTCCTTTTGCATCGGTGTTAACATCCACAGAGTACAGTCATAGAATGCAGGGTAATGAGTGATTAGAGGTGATTAGGCTTCATGATTTACTTCAATGGTTGCAACCATGGAGGAAGTACAGTGCAGGCTCCATAGGGTTTGAGCCACAAATAACCGAAGTGGTTCCAGGCCTCACAGGTTTTGAGCCACAAATAGCTCAAGATCGGCCTCGCCACTCCAGGTTTTGAGCCTCAAATGGCTTAGGACTCGAAGGTGCGAGGCTAACACAAGCGCTATTTGGTGCTCTTATATGGTTAACACAAGTGATATTTTTGACACACAAGAGTGGAACAATAGCGGAGAGATGGAAAGGATAGTAAATATGCCTTGGCCCCCTAGGGGCCCAAGAGCCTTATGATTGTAAAGAAAGGGAGAGTGAAAAAATGAAAAGGGTTGGCCCTCCCTTCAAAAGGTGACCTGTATAAAAGGCCAAATGGTTGACTTTGGTTTTCATTGTTGTATGCACAAGTTTGGAATACAAGCTCCCTCTTCTCTTCCAAAAGCGTCTTTGGATGTTCTCTTGTTTCCTTTGTAGTGCCTTTGTGTTTGCTACTCCATCCCCCTTCACTCTCCTCTTCCCTTCTCCTTCTCCCCTCTCTTCTCCCTTCTCCCCGTTCCCTCTTTCTCTCGTGTGGAACCACATTGCAACAATCCAGGAGCCGCTTGAGTGACACATGCAAATGGCTCGTGCCTTGAATTGCTCTCAGAAGGAGTATCTTGGAGTGGAGGTTCCATCGGCATTCCTTCGAGATCCCCACGACATGTGAGTCACCGTTGAGACTACACATTTTTAGCGCCACTACTGGGGGGGTTCAAGGTATGCTTTTGCATTGCATTTGCTCTCTTTCGTAATCTACCCATTGCACATTGCTTCAATCTTAACTTGGAGCTTTGTTAGTGGAGTTTTAAGAGAGGAATGAGGAAGGAAGTGTGAGTTGGGATGGAAAAGAGAAGGGAAACTGTCATTTTCTATTGGTAAGCATTTTTGAGTATGGGAAGCTTGTTTTTGAGGTTTGTTAGTGTTTTGAAATGATAGGAAAGTAGGTTCTAAGATTTCTAAGGAGTGTATCATGTCAAAACTCACAAAAAACAACCAAGAATGATGAATCATGCTGAAAATTGAAGTGGTTTTGAGTGTTGACAGGAGGTTGACAGTCACCTCTTCAAGAAATCTCTCATTTTGCATTCAAATGCTATTTTTCTATCTTGTTTTTTGCATTGAGTAGGTAGATACATACTCTAGCATCCCCCCCATCACAAAAAAACTTGAACATAAGCTCCAAAATTGTCAAGAATCATCAAAAACCAATCAGTGAGACTATGCATTCCTACCCCCACGGGTCGTCACCTTAGCGCTATCCCCATGGTTGGCACCATAGCACTATCCCACTAGTCAAACTTGTGTTGACCCATGGCCTTAGCCCTTATCCCCACGACCTAACTTCTGATCGTTGTCTAACCCGCCACCCTAATTAATACGTGTCCAAATTAGGGATCTCACCGGTCTAGCCGTCGTTGACTAGTGGCCTTGACCTCATGCCCACGACCATTGCCATACTATCAACCCCATGCCCGTTACCATACTTGTAACCCATTGAACGGTGCCTAAAGCTCATACCCACAACTGTTGTCATACTGTATCCCACTGATCTAGATATCCCGCCGATCGATGCCTAAAGCTCATCCCTGTGACCGTTGTCATACTATCAACCCTACGCCCTAGTCACCATACCATTATCCCACTGACCTTATTATCCTTCCGCTCGTAGCCTTAGCTCCAACCCCACAATAGTGGGGATACCACCGGCATCCTATCCCATCAACACGTGTCACTTTCCATCACTATGACCGTCGCCTTAGCTTCATCCCCACGATCGTCACCATAGTCCTATCCCCATGCCCGTCAGGATACCTCTGGGGTAGTCCAAAAAATACATATTTAAAGCTTCATCCAGAGTGTGCTCTTTTAGAAGACTTATACATGCACTTGAGGTTTGGAAGGATTTTGTCCAAGGAACCCGTGCCTGAGGAGAGCGCTTCGAGCTACACTGAGCCCACCTTTTGCCCCAGTTGGGGATCGGTCCAACCAGGAAGCTCAGTTCCCAGCTCTCACTCAGTAATTGGCCCCCGACAAGAGGATCCATCTAGCTCTGATGAGATAGAGAGCTTGAATGAGGAGATGCAAGACCCTGTGGGTCCGAGGGCTTCCAAAGCCCCCTTCACTAGTTTGGATCCCCCCAACTCTCCTGCTCCTTTTGTAGCATCCAGGTTAAGAGGTACAATCACTGACATGTTTGGACATTTAGGCTAGATGGATTCGGTAGACATGGAGAACCCCTTAGCCAGTATGTCTGTGGGAAGGGAAGGTCAGCCAACCAGCTCTCGAACCATAGACAGGGACTAAAACCACCTTTGTGGACACGGGGCCCACTGCTTTTGCAAGGCACTCCATTGCAGAATAGGATGTACACACTAAGTATATCTAAGCCATAGAATGCCCACACTATTCCATTACAGAATAGAATGTACACACTAGAGTATCTTAATATTGCAGAACGAAACATACATACTAATTTGAATGCACACATTGCGTGAAAAGTTAGTTTAAAGATCACGCCATGCAAAATGGTATAAAATTATAGTACTTTCTCCACTCATGTTTTTGTAAGAGTGAACTAGGTATTGCATTCTAAATCTCAGGAGAAAAGTTTAATAACGGGGCTCTATCTTAAGTCAGTTCAAAGAGATAAATAAAGTTAGATGCTTTTCAAGAATAAAATGAAAGCTCAAAGGAAAAGGTCATGCCATGCAAAATGGCATAAAGTTAAAGTTGTGAATAAGGTTGACATAATGGTAATTTTGCAGGATCCAAAGAAGAAGAAGATGAAGTCACATGTGCTAAATGAGTTATTGAAGGACGTACCACAACTCATAGATCCAAATGAACTCCATTATGCTTGTGATTTGGCAAGTATCAGTTGCCAAGGGTATAAGGCCATTTTTCAAATTGTGAAAATAAGATTATTAGAAGAGGGCATATCAAACGCATTTCTTCCCCATCCTTTCAGTATAAAGCTATCTCGATAGCACAACAATGAGTGTGTCAGGACTTTCATTGGAGAATATTCTCACATTGTTGATACGATGGCGTTTAAAAAGAAAAAGGAATCTTTGTCACTTGAATGCAATGCATTTAATAACATATTTGTTGATTTGATCCAGTTGCAATGTGCAATGGTCAAATTTTACATGATGACCCTTGAAGGTACGGCTTGAAAATATTGAATATTTTATTATTAGTGGGAAAGTGAGGGCACATTAGCATTTGTTTTGAATTGAACCTTTTAGCATGACCTTTGTACATACTTTTTATTTTTGCAGAAAGTGAGGGCACACTAGCATTTGTCTTGAAGCTAGATGAAAGCGAAATAGTAAAAGGATGCAAATTGGAGAGGGTGAGTGTGAATCTCATGAACAAAGCAATGTAGTATGCTTTTGATGAAACAAAGAAACTTGACTTTAGTGTGCAATCTGAGAAGGAGGTTTGGTGGTTGGCAGCATTTGAGTTGCCAAAAGAGTCACACGAGACATTGAGATGGTTTTTTGAGAGAACTCCTTTCATAGATGTGATTATGCAATAGCAAAATGGTCAATTGCTTCATGTTCCAAATGTAGGGGTGTTCAATGTAGAATGGGATTTGGGAGGATATCTTAAAACCGTAAAGTGCATTCTAGGTCATGACCTTGGAGCTTGCTCGATTATTCCATGTTCGATGTGCATGAAAAAGTTGTAGTTACAATTCAAGGTGAGGATTGTGGCAAATGGCTTAGTGGGGAGTGTTGAGTTGTGATCAGAATAGACCACCAAGTAGGAATAAAGAAGACAAGGCATGGAAGCCTATTTTTCCCATCCCTTTGTCAAGAGTGCATTTTTGCACACTTCATTGTCAAATGAACATTATTGACAAGCTCATGGACTTGCATATCCGATACGCATACAACATGTGTCCCAAAGCAAGGTCTAAAAAATGGCTTCTAGAAGTACAAGACCTTCTCAATGGTTTGGGGGTACATGGAGCCAACATTAATATAAAAAAGGATGAAAAAAGATCTGTAAATACATAGGACATTCCTTGCAAGGTATCTATGAGTGGCGGAAAGTCAAGGACGTTCCTTGAGAACCCCGCTAAAAAGGCTACAACACAAAAGTGGGAACTATAATGTAAGGACCTATGTAAATGCACTACAGATCAAGAGCAAGATCTGGTTGTACGAAATCAACAAGCCAAGGTGTGGAATGCTTTTAGCAAAGTTTCATGCTTTATGATCCTAAGTAGTACAACCAGTGAAGATCGTGAGAATTTGGAAATGCAATTCAAGAGTTCACAAAGGCATTTGTGCAAGCTTGGGGTGAGACAGACATAACACATTACATGGTATGTTGCACTATTTGGTTTCATCATTACGTTGCATTCACTTTTAACCATTCTATTTTAATTTGTGTTAGATCTTGTGCTTTTAGCATATTCTTTATGTGCATGGGCCATTTTATATGCAACAATATGGATCCCTCAGCATGTGGAGCATGCAAGGAATGGAGAAATCTTAGTACCAAGCAAGAGGTGCTTACTTTAAGAATACTCGTCATCAGGGCGGTGGATCCACATGTAGTAATGCCTTGCAAGAAATGTTTGATTGGTTTTATAGATGTACAATCATCAGGACTCGCATGAAAGAAATAGAAGAGAAATCTCAAATTGCAGCAGCAGTGTGCAGTATACAAAAAAGAATAAAACAAGAGAATTGGAAAAGGGGAGTGGGACACTCAAAACATGCAACTTGGCATCTCACAAAACTACGTCAAGGATGTCGATTGTGGGTATCTGCATGATACCACATCACTTTGTAAAATTTCCATTGCAATGACTAATATGAATTTTGGTTTTAAGGATTTGTGAAGTTTAATTTTAAGACATTAAGCAATTCACTTGAATAAACTCAAAAATCTCAAATAGCAATACACAAGACAAAAAAAACAATAAAGTGGCAAAAAAGGAACCAACAAATCTAAACATGTGGCTTGACACATCATAAGAAGTCATGAAGGAACATATTTGGTATCAGGATGATTGCATATTATGTTTGTAAGATATGAATGGTCAAAAGAAGAGTTTTTTGCATTTTAATGTAAGGTCAAAGTACAACATAGAGGACTAAATTTTCCAAGGGTTATATATAGGGAGGATTGGCCTCATTTCCTTTGTCTAGTTGCTCACTATGACTTTTCCCTATCTCTTCACATGCACTTTTTTCCTTCCATATGCTATGCCCAGGTTGAAGTTCACAGCTAGGCTTAAGAAAAAATGAAAATTTACCCCACCACCTGAATCTTCCTCCTCTAGCATGCTAGCACGGAGGATTCCTCCACGCAATCCAAAACTGAATCTTTCTCCTCCTCCAGCCAACTTGACTGCCACTCCCCTCCCCACCCTGAGCCCCTGAGCCCTAGCTTGAGCCCGAGCCTGAGCCCGAGTGAGCTCGAGGCCCAACCCCAGCCCAAAAGGCCAAAACTAACAGCCCGAAAGACCATCGTGGTGCTAAAAGCACTGGCTCAGGCACCACCATGGGGAGGTCAAGCCATTGTAGCATTTCTTGGCACTTAGCAGCAGCAGCAAGCAAGAGCCATGGGTTCAGGTAGTGGATGGGGCACCCCGAGGCACCGGTAGTATGAGCGGTAGAGGCACCGCCAGTAGTGGCACTATGGCAAAGGCACCACCAGCCCCAACGGCCAAGGCTACATCATGGGGAGCACCTATTGCACCTGGCAAGGGACAACACGGAGGGAAGAGGCTCCCTACTCATCTTAGACATGGAGGAGGGCCACCTGGTGGTGGAGGACTTGGTGGTGGAGTTGGCAGCCATGGTGGACCAAAAGGCTGGGTTCCTTAGAAGTGGCAGTGAAGGCCTAGTTTGTTGCCCTGAGAGAGATCTAGAAGTACTAGACCTCCGTGGATCTCCTCATCAAAAGGCCAGGACCATCCATGAGGCTTGTTAAAGAGATCATACAAAGTTATTCGTTTAACGAGGATTTTTGTGGCTGCTCTGGAGGCCTTGAAGGAAGCAGCTGAAGCCTATCTTGCGCGGTTGTTTGAGGACACCAATCTATGTACTATTCATGCAAAACGTGTAATGATAACCTAACAATAATGACCAAGGACATTGTGCTGGCAAGGCGTATCAGAGAGTTTTGAATCTCCAAATCTATTGTTACAGTACCCTTTTTCCAATATAAATACAAGTTCTTATTTGTCTGTGTATCAATTTGTCTTTACAAATGGTTCTTTGTCTTTTAATGAAGTTATCATTTCAAAATCCAAGACATGTGCTATGTTGGAGGGTTAAGGAGGGGCCAGGAATGCATAAATGCATACACAAAATTTCTTTTCTTGTAACACAAGTTTATGATTTTCTTTGAGTGTGAAAACACTATTTCCATGCTATGTTGCTTAAGGGGGCCCTGGGAAGGCCAAAAAAGGCCTGGCTGCCATGCTGTAACTAGAGGCCCTATGGCTAGCCTTTTTTGGCCTTCCCAAGGCCCCCTTAAGCCAACGTAGCATGGAAATAGCCTTTTTGAGTACTAAAAAATACAAAACTTGCAATCTCTCTAGAAATTTGATCATCTACGGCACCATGATGCGAGTTAGATACACAGTGACAAATTAAAAAACAAACATTGGATTTATAAAACAAACAATGAATGTACAGTGTTACACACCATGAAACATGATAGAATTTGCATCATGGAAGACAAAAATGAGATTTACATTATATATATATCGTGTTACAAGAGTTCTTGGCTTCATTCATTTGATTTGCTCCTTTGCACACTTTCTCTGTCTCTTTGAACCAATAAGCTCATTGCTAACCACACTAGCTGATATTTGTTGTACATCATCTATATCTAGAGATTGTGCCACACCAATCGATGCCAAAATATGCCCTCTAAAGCAGTGTCTGGCTAACTCTCTCTTGACCAAAATGACCCTATCTACATTTCTTGATGTGGAAATTAAATAGAGAGTTTTAGACAAAGCTTTTAGCAATGTCAATTGTGCATTGTCATTGGGAGTATACAAGGCATGCATTACAAGAATTTCTCTGAGAGGTATTTGGTCCAAGTAGTTGGCCAAGGAAGCGTCCTTTCCTGCTGCTCTTCGATGACCTCCATTGCATGCTGCAAAGTGGTCAATATCCATGATTTTCTAAAGCATTATAAAATTTGTATCAGTAACTTTCATATAAAAAATAAAAAAACGCAATGCACATTTAAAAAGAATACATTTTAGATCCAAAAAGACATTGCTAAGCTCCACGTACTCAAAGGTGCTTGGTCCTTGCTTTGCCCCTGTGGTAGCATGTCCACCTTTCTTTTTGATACGTTGGCCTTTCATCTTGTTAGTGCCTTCCCACATCATGCTCTTTGACATGTGTAAAAATCAACCTAACATATCTTCGAGAACAGAGTTTATTTTCCTCTTGTTTTCTTTCTTGCATTTCTAACATATACTAGTCTTGGCAGCAATGGATTCTTTATACCGTGACCTCAAAGCACATTTACAATATATGTATAGCTAAGTACCATTGGCTACTAATGCCAACAACATCACATGCATGGAGAATTCTCTATTTCCTATACTTTTACCACACAAAATGATTGTGAGGTGCTTCTCTTCCAACAACCTCTTTCATGAAATTCCTACAAAAAGTATGGATGAGATTGGAAAAATACACAATTACTTGGTTGTATGAAATGCTTCACATTTATAGAATAGTCCAAAGATACATATCATGTAGCTTGCACCCACACTAGGCTTGCTCCACCACCATATGCCAAGCTTTCCATTCGTTGCACAACCTTGATCCTATGCTTGTAACCAAGAGGAGTTCTTTTATTCTCTCCAATTTTTAAGTCAATGTAGGAAGTTGATATTAGAGGGACCTAGTCTCGTGGGCCTAATCTCTTTCAATAATTTTGTCATGTCATCAATTAATCTTGTAATTGCCTCTTGTGATCTTTCTTTTACATCAATATATTTTCGATCTCAATTTTAGAATCTGCAAGTTTTTTATTAAGAGTCAAATTTACTATTTGTTCTTGGGTTAGCTATTCATGGAGAGTGTGCATGGAGAACCTTTTCCTAAGTAGGGGGCCCCTCCAAGTGGGAGAGGACCCGTGGGAGAGGACCCGATGCACTTTTTAGGATCAACTCTTAGCCTGAGATGCACTTTTTTTGGACTCATATGGGGGTGAAGGGACCCTCTATAGGCCTTGTTAGTTCTTAATCCAATTTGCTAATTTACTCCTTATGAGAACCTTTTTAAGTCCACAATTCCCCTAGTAACTTCAACAAATAGCTACCTTTTTTCTATACATCAATGAATCCACTATCATCTTCTCTTTCCTTTGAATCTTCATGAAAGTCATCACCCTCACTAATAGGCTAGAAATAGGAAGGGTCCTCCTCTAACTCATCCTTGTTGTCACCACTACCTTCCTTGCACCACTGCTATCCATGTATTCCAACCTTTGTTTGTATATGTGAAGGTCAACCTCATTAGTCTACAATGTACATATCCAAGACACTTGAAAGCCATGTATTTAGATCTTGCATAAATTGGAGTTTGATTTTAAGGTTCAAGAGTTTCTTACATTAAAGTATACATTTTGGAAATCTTCATCTCTATCCTACAACCTTTGGAAGAGAGCAGTCGTACCATTGTCATATGCATACTTATATTCGGTAGAGGTGTAGTCCTAGTCTGTCACATGCTTTAGTATACATGAATTAACTATGTTCGGTAGTTATATTCTATAGGGGTGTAGTCCTAGTTTGTCACATGAGCTATAGTATACATGAATATTATATGGGAAGCACATGAGGTAGATATGTAAGAAAATAAAAGTATATGAAAATTTAAGGAAAAAGAAGGAAAGATATTATATGCCATAA
Source organism: Dipteris shenzhenensis (assembly GCF_047967505.1). Lineage (NCBI taxonomy): Eukaryota > Viridiplantae > Streptophyta > Polypodiopsida > Gleicheniales > Dipteridaceae > Dipteris > Dipteris shenzhenensis. Next base: position 39,674,280 of record NC_141596.1, on the reverse strand, counting down.
AACTAGCTTTGGCCTTTTTATTGCTTCATCCTTCCTCGGGGGGTCCACCTTACATAAGCTAGCTATACAACGTGCATTCGAAAGGTATTTAAAAAACCCCTTTGTAACCACATGTTATCTATTTATATACCCCTACTATGAATTTTTGGATCAATAATTATATCCCTTCAATAAATTTAAAATTTGAGAAGCCTATATTTTTTGCCCTCCTCTTGTACATTTCAGTGTAAGTTGAAACAGATGCTACTTTTGAGAAATTGTATTGTATAATTGAATAAAGCCATTTAAATTGTATGTTGCCGAGATGCATGCTTTACATCCATACTAGTACCTAATAGAACATATTTTCAACTTTTGATCTTTTAATTCTCAAATTCTCATGTATTTACTCCACCTTATCCAATTTTATTTCCCTTGCATGCTCCCAAACTATCACTACCTACTAGAGATTTGCATGAAGTAACTTGAATTGAAATATGAATAAAATGGCACAAACTTATAAGAAGATTGCTTGAACTTTAACCTTGTGTTAATCTAATGGGAGTTTTTATATTAAATATGATGGATGTAGTAGCAATATGTTGATGTAATGCAAGTGTTTATATTCAATATGATGCATGCACTAGCATCATGTTGCCTATATGCCACACTCTATATTAGGAAAAGATAGTGTTTATCATCTCATCATAAAGGCATGCAACTTAATCATGTTAAGTGCACAAAGTTATTAAGCTCATTATCACTCAATCCGTATCTTTTTCTCAATTTATGTCGCTTTACTTTTCTTTAAGTTACATGCTTTCATATTTATGTATTTGCATCACTTTTTTCTAAATTTTTGAATATCCTAACTTCCAAACCATATGCTAGATGCATATGATATAAAAGAAAAATTTGTAGAATGATGAAATATTATAGCTTCTTTATTGATGAGCAATACAACAAAATGACAAGAAAGTATGCAGTCCGTATAAGCCTCCTTACTGATGAAATTTTTCTTCAAGGTGTAGGTTGGATGGTGATGAATCCATAATCGCCAAATTTTGAAAAAGAAAACTACCTTGGCTGCAAACACCACACGCTCCTTCAAGATCAAATATGGTGACAAGAAAATATCAATATAATCAGCAACAATCATCAAATAGGCCTCAGTCCCCTTCATACTTCTTTCTTTTTTTTGAAGTTTTCTCAAACATTTCTGTACTTGTCTACTTGCAATCCTTTGAGTTGCTCCCCAATTTTGTCAATCATTTCTTTGAATATCTCCATCTCGTAGCTTGTGCTCCTCAATTGAAAAAGAATTGTAAATAATAGATACATGATTTAGTGTGATCCAAACACATCCAATTGCTAGTTGTCGAGTAGGACTATCAAGTGGGCTTGTAAGTTTCTTTCCACAGTGTACAAAGTCTTGATCATGAAGGCCATACACATTTCCTCCTACAATTTTTGCTCTCAAATTCCATCCACACCAATTGATAGCAAAAGGTTGTTCGCTTTTCTCCAAATAGTCTTCAAGCATCAACTTTCATCTTCTACTATCTCCATCTGAAGCATGTCCAATTATGGGTCCAACTTTATCTTTCAGGTTTGCATTCCACATGGTCTCCAAAAGATTCCATTGGTTCCTTACAAAATCAATACCAAAACGATTGCATGTGCAATGCACAATCAAAGCCAATCGTGGAAGAAGATCATGAAGAGGATTAACAATCATTGAAATCTAGCATAATGACCTATGATATGATTTTGAAAGGCATCTATAATATTCGAGTATCCTTGTGAGCCTTCACCAACAACAATGGAGTCATTTGATGAGCATTGATGATATTCTCCTTTCTTTCCACAAAACCCAATAAGAGTGTCATCTTTTGCATTCCATCTACACAACACGATTATAGAGTTTAATAACTTCCTCATCTTTTTGAGAGATTTCCAAACATAGCAATTATAAATATCTTGATGATATAGATAAAAGTAGAATGCATACAGAGCTAAAATTACCTTATTCGATGCTTAATGGTTGTCTCATCTTCCACTATGATAACTGGAACTATAGAAATGACTCCATATCTTTTTTTTGCATCCATATAGATCTTCCCAACAGCATTGAATATGTATTCGTGCTCACCACAAATAAATTCAATTGCTTTTCTTCCTTGCCTTTTGGTGGTAGACAAAGATGGACCTCCAAGGTTTATACTCAAGAAGTCATGTAGACGTGGACCACCCCATAGCTTAATAACTTCATATATGGTTTTTGTAGAGTCACTAAACCTGTGTCCTTACTTTGACCGTAACATGTTTTGTGCCACTTCTTGAAAAAACTCCCACAAGGCTGATTTTCCACCAAACTTTCCTTGTCTATGAGCTTCAATTATGTTGTTACAAAAGCATTGAACATCTTTCCTATTTATACATTCAAAACTTGATTCTTTCAAAGTTTTGACTCTGACTGACAGCATTACAATTTTTGATGTTGCCCACCACAGCCTTCTTTTTTCTTCATTCAAACTTTTCCTACACTCAAAAGTGGCATTTTTTAGCTCTTCAATTGTCAGGTAGTCTACCTGCCTTCCTTTGTCTCTTTTCCTGGTTCCTCTCTTCTAAACGGCAAGATTCTCCCTATATAATCTCATACAAAAATCAGAACAACCTAAAATTTTCTTACAGTGTTCACATGAGAAACCTTGAAATGGATCTCCAATGATTGATATACGAAGACAATTTATGTGCCTGAAGCATCCATCTATCTTGTATTCCATATTCCCACCATGTAAAGTGGCCTTTGTATATGGTTCACAAAACCATTCATGCCCCATCTTTTGATCCATAAAAAATGACTTAATATTAATTTCACAACCATTGACATGAACATGAGCTTGCCATAATCCCCAGCATAACAAATTTATATTTGATGATGAAGATAAGAATGACTCAGTCAAGGAATCAGAAAGAGGTTCTGTCTCACCACATTTTGGTTGCAACACTTTAAACTCCTTTATTTGTACAAGGAACCTTCCTAATGATATTTGTCATGGATCTTTATCAAAATGCTTCCTAGGTCGCCCAACAACCCTTGATAATACTGGACATGGCTCCATTGATTTCTTACTGGAAGAAGTGATGTGAGCTTTTCCTTTGATATGTTTTGATAAAATTGTTTGTAGATCTGAACCTCGAGGGCACAAAAACAACCATTATCCATCATATCCACATGCCACTCTTATAGCATTTTTATCCTTGTAGTCATTCAAAGTTGCTTCAACTATCTCAAACTTTGCTCCTGCAACATACTCGATAATGAAAAATTTCAGAAGAATATTTTTTTGACCCATATTTATGAAAATTCTAACAAAAGAAAGACTCTTGTCATCTCTAAATGCTTCTAGTGGAGATTACCTTCATGAGAATTATTGAAACTGTGCATTTCCTCAATAGCATCAAGAATTATTGTTGCATCATCAGCATCATCCTGAGTGTCCTTCATGCTATCTTTTCGAAGAGATGCTTCTTTAGTGATAAATCCTCGATTGGCAGCATATCTTTTTTGATATTTCTGGCTTTCTAGAATATGGGTTCTTAGAAAATTAGACAAGCAAGTGTAAGCTGATTGCTTGCCTTCAATGGACCCTAATCCATATGGCATTCCACATTCTTCACACCAAATTCAAACTTTAGGCTTTCCATTAAGATCCTCTATGAGGAGCTCAAATTTATCATCTCTAGGTGTCTTATGCTGCCTCAATTTTTTGCGAACTTTTTCACAAGGCCTATCCCAATATTCAAAAATAGACGTTGCTAAAAGTTTACTTTTGTGCATGTTTAAACCATGATTACAAGAAACATGCTCACCTCCTTCATCAACATTTACAATATCAACTTCTTTATGAATATTATCTGATGTTCTGCAAACACAGTTTTGATGGTGTGATCTCATCGACAATCGTACTTAGAGCCCTCTTTATACCAACACACCTATCCTCTTCAACATTCCAACGTTCTTCTTGTGTTGTATTTAGTATGCAACCTTCATCATCATTGTCATCTTTGATAACAAAATGAAAAGGAACATTAATGATTCCATCTTGCATAATCTCCTTACATATCATGCTATAGGTAGAGTCGCCAAGCACTCTAACACATCCCAAAAGCTTCTTCTCAGATGATCCATAGTCAAACACCTTTATGTGAGTCTTTGAAGCCATGATATGATCAATAGTATACCTAATCAAAATAAGAGAAAAATATAAATAAACTCATAACTTTTAAATTCTAAATGGTATGCCATAGTCTAAATCACTAATGAAAAAAGAGATGGATATTGAGTGCCCACTATGTCAAAACCATGGCCAAACAAATTAATGAGCTAATTGCATTTATTGAAGATCAATATTCAAGCTCAAGAAGAGAGAAAAATAAAGTATTTCACAAATACTATATCAAAACAAATAACTATAGACCTTCTAATTCTTGCTTGTATCAACACAAATATTACATAAACATTATTAACGAGTCATTTGAAAGAATAAATTGAAAAAGTTGACATGTTTTTTATATACATAAATAGATCATGTACTAGAAAGAAAACCATCAATCTTTGGAATATTATTTAGAAACTATAGTGCTACAAAAGGTTACAATGCATCATGTTGTAATGCACTTTCACATGTGACTTTGAATATAACTTCAAATGTATGAGTAACATCTGTTGCAGTAGGTCTAGCTTTAGGAATAGGATTTCTCATTTCCTCTATTCTCTTCCACCAATGCTTTAAGTGATTCAACTTGGTTGGATCTTGAATGTGAACAAAGTACTTGTAAGCTAGCTGATACAACTTTTCCAATGAAAAGGTTGTAGCATAAATATCAGTTTCCTTGGAAATCTTTGCATATGGAAAAGTATACAACTCAGGAGCCAACCACTTTCTTCGCATGCATTGCTCTTTGAATTGAGGGTCACATTGATCCTTGCCATTATTGACATATTTATCACTCTTGTTTAATCCGCAATCGATAATTCCTATGAAGACCTTATCAGACTCACTATCAAAGTGAAGCATAATGTTCGAAGGATGCAAGTCATTATGCAAACGATCTTTTCCATGCATGTATTTTAACGTCCCCATCAAAGTACCAGCTAGATTTACGGCATGAGTACAGACACAAAATAAATGGTCTAGCTCCTCTCCCACATAGACTGAGTTCATAGCATTTAACCTCGACCATTTGTCCAATGTCTCCCCATTCCAATACTGGTATACCAATCTTGGAGGATTTATCACACGAGCAATCGTGCGAACAAGTCCTCTATGAGGTAATTGGGCTTGCGTTGTTTCCATATTTGCCATTAACTCTCTCATGGACCTTCTCTCTTCCCTTTCACTTGGCTTTTGAGATACCTTAAGTTTCTTAATGGCAAAGGTCTCTTTTGGATCAAAGCAGTCTACACCAATGATGTTACCTTTCACCACTCTTCCATATGAGCCTTCACCTAGCACATAATCTTTCTCTTATACATGAATTTGTTGCTTCTTAAAAAAAAAAAAAAAGCCATCTTCAATCTTGTGGGATTGACACATTCTTTTGAAGAACTAGCATTGAATGCTTCCCTCTTTGAACTCATAACTACCTTCCACTTTAAGGAAAACCAATCAATCAACTCTTCTTTATTATTTGTATCTCTGGGATTGAATGTGCTTGTTCGCTTTTCATAGACACTTTTAACTCTCCCTAGTTCTATGCGAATACTCACACAAAAATTATCTTGAAATTCATATTGCATATTCCATTGTGGATCTTCATTCTTCATCATGGTAACGACATCAGAGGAAAGATCCACACAAAGCTTATCCATCCCTCTTTCCCCTAAGTCAAAATACTTTTCCAAATCTTCTTGCGTTTTTGATAACAAGCTCATGCAAACACTTCGAGAATATTTTTCGCATTCCTTCCTTGAATCTATATTCATATAACACACATTTTTTATGACTCTTCATCTTGTCCATGTTACCTTCTGCACATAAAATAAAATTAGTTGCTTTTGTGAGATTCACCTCTCTCTCTCTCTCTCTCTCTCTCTCTCTCTCTCTCTCTCTCTCTCTCTCTCTTTATCCCTTCCTCTCTCTCTCACACACAACTAAACGGTTTGATTCTTGTGAGCATGTAGATGTATTTCCAATTATTGACTTGATTTTCTAAGCATTCTTCCAAGGGAATTGCAGACCATGTCAAGAGACCAAAGTGCTCTCGAGGCTAGATTGCTTAAATATTATACATTGCATGACTTGATTCTCTAAGCATTCTACCAGGGGAATTGTAGACCATGTCAACAGACCGGAGTGCTCCCAAGGCTAGATTGCTTACATACTATACATTGCACGACTTGATTCTCTAAGCATCTTGCCAGGGGAATTGTAGACCGTGTCAAGAGATCGAAGTGCTCCCGAGACTAGATCACTTACATACTATACATTGCACGACTTGATTCTATAAGCATTCTACCAGGGGAATAGCAAACCGTGTCAAGAGACCGGAGTGCTCTCGAGGCTAGATTGCTTACAGACTATACATTGCATGACTTGATTCTGTAAGCATTCTACCAAGGGAATTGCAGACCGTGTCAAGAGATCGGAGTGCTCCCGAGGTTAGATTGCTTACATACTATACATTACATGACTTGATTCTATAAGCATTCTGCCAGGGGAATTGCAGACCATGTTAAGAGACCGGAGTGCTCCCGAGGCTAGATTGCTTACAGACCATACATTGCATGACTTGATTCTGTAAGAATTCTACCAGGGGAATTGCAGACCATGTCAAGAGACTGGAGTGCTCCCGAGGCTAGATTGCTTACATACTATACATTGCATGACTTGATTGCTTAATACATACTAAGACAAATATTAAAGCATAAAGCATAAATAGCATAGAAGCATAGACTAAAGAAGCATAGGCATATAGAAACATGATATTATTTGTTGCATGCTATATGCTCCAACAATCATCCTCATCTTCCAAAAGATGAGGTGGTAGCTTAAGTCATCATTGCATTTGAAAAGAGGGAGGGTCTTGGAGGAGGCCCTCCAAGCTTCTGGAGGACCTTCCTACTCTCTTGCATATCAAATTTATAGAAGCTTAGTGACCGTAACATGTGTTTTGTTACCTTAGTTATTTATAAAAGCTTAGTGACCGTAACATGTTTAGTTAGTTCTTATAGGAGAAGAAGGATCCTTAGTGTTTCAGTTGTGGCTAGCCTTCTTAGAGCCCACGGACAATGCCAAAGTTTCTCTGGCCTTACCAAAATCCCCAGCTTTCTCAAAAGTAGGGGGATACAACAAAAATCTGAGGACAAATAAACTAAGGAACAAAGGAGGAATTCCTGATATGTTCAGAGAGGGTAGACCAAGGGGGGGAACCCACTCAACAATTTGCAGCTTTCCAAGCAAGATGGCTGAAGAGTAGGTAAAGAAAATTTATACTTGGTTTGCACATAAGAAGTATAGCTTAGTACAATAGGCTCTTTCCCATCTGTTATGTCAGAAACCTGAGCTCAAAGGAGCCTTAAATAGAGATGAGCGACTGTGGAGGTCTCAGATCAGCACTTCAAGCATGGAAGCATGCCTTAATCCACCTCTTTTGTATTTGAGCATGGCTTGTCATCCTTCCTAATTTGACTAATCCAATTTTTGACGTGCTGCACCCAAGCTCAGGGGCTGCTAGCTCTCCAAATCCAAATGTGGAGGTACAAAGGAAAAAGAAAAATCTGAACAAATTGGGTAGGACAGGAGGTAAAGGAATAAAGATGGCAAGGTAGAGTAGCTCTCAAGGGAAAAAAACTCACGGTTTACAAAGCCGACATAGAGGAAACATATTTCATTGTCCCAAAAAGCCGCATATATTTGAGCTTCTCAATATTATTGCTGTTGCAAATACCTACGCAAACATCTACAGTGGCCTATCATGTATGGAGAGTAAGATGAAAGCAAATTGAAGGAGAGAAGAAAATCATGCACGGTTTTGCATGCCAAATATTCATCGTTGTGCAAGAAGGCCAGGGAAATGTGGCTAGGAGGAAATGGAAAGTGCCAAATCTCCATAGTTGCAAGGGAAGAGAGAGGCTGCTAGATGTTTTCATTACTATGATGTAAAAATAGTGACCAAGTACCTCCAATATCAAGTCTTGGACTTCTAAAGCAAGCTTGCTGCCTCACGAGTCATCGCCAGTCTCCATTGCTCCAGGCACCAGAGTTCATTGGGCACTGTTCCACCATTCAACTTTAGTCTTTCAACCTGCACACAGCATCCATCACCCGCTTCTCTGCAAGCAGCAAGAAATGATTGAATCATTGTAATATATGATTCAAGCCTCAAGGCTCAAGCTTGCCAATCGTGCAAGAAAGACTCGCCACCAACAGATAGCCAAACGACTATTCAAGCATCAATTATAAATGACCTATAGTAGCAGCAGCTCAACTCAAGCAGTTTATAAGGCCCAAACTACACGACAGTCAACCTGACACTCAACATCACACAAGACAAGCCTGCAATAGAGCCCCAAGAGGAAACGACTCTAGAAACAAATAACAAGACTACATCTAGCAGACTGCAGTCGACCCTAACACAAGTGAAGAAATGCAGCAACGATGCTCTCGACAGCCATCTGACCCAGGTAACCGACACAGATCTCATAGGCAATGGCTTAATTGAAATGATTGAACAAACATAGCCTCCAACGACTCTGCCAAAAACAAAGAAATCCAAACAAATACAACGGCTTACTCGTGCTATCGAGAGGATGGTAGGCATAAGCCAGCCACAAAGACATGATGGACTACAACGATAGGAGTAGGGACAGAGGAGCAACCCTCACATAATTCAGATAGGTAGACATTAGGCTGGATGGTAGAGATTCAAAGGTGTTTTCACCTTCATGCGGTGTTGTCCTGCACCGATCTCGACTCTCGACTTCCTCCATCTGCCAGTAGCTATAGCCACAAGTGCCAAGGAGCACTTCAAAGTTCAAGTCTCGATGGACCACAAGTCTTGAGATCTTGATTTTTGAGACTTCACATTGATGGATGGAAAGGGAAGAGCAAGGAACTGAGGGAGGAGTTGGAGAGGACGATGGAGGCAGAGGAGCTAGGGAGGGAGTTAGAATTTGTCCCAGATATTTCTAAAGATGAGGAGGTATATGGTGTTGGAATGCTAACTATGCCAACTTCCAAATGCTCAAGCAGGGCCCCTTTCGGTGGTTTAGGAGCTTGAGGTTTGAGCTACAAGCTCTCGATGGGACTAATAATGCTTTGGACGTCAGCTCTATCGATAGATTTTACAACCTCGAGTCCGGTTTCAGTTAAGCGATGGCTGATGTCAACTAGAATGCATAGAGCTGAAGGCGCCCCCCCTCCAGATGAAGCTGTGGAATTGTCTATTGTTGGGCCAGATCCCACAATATCGAAAGAAACAATAGATGCGGAGGCCTCTGTTGCATTTGCGTCATGGCACCTCCAGTGTGGGTACTTTTTGCTTCTGATGCGCCCGGCCGTGCACTGAAGAAGAAACCTTTTGTAGTTGTAAGACTTGATTGTGACTTGGTGCCTTTCAAACTCGAATAACTACATTTCTTTGAAGAAAAAGCATTGGCACCGAACCCTCGAATTGGATCGTCAAATGACTTTTCGTACCACTTAGGACAAATTCGAGAACTCACAAAAGTTAAGCCACGAGCACAAGTAACATGCAAGGAGAGTCGAGAGTAGAGAACTCAGAGCTAAAAGGAAATGCATGCAAGGAGAGTTGAAAGGAGAGAGGACCTCAGGAGAGAGTCGAGAGTAGAGAACTCACAAAAGTGAGAAGGAGGAGGAAGAAAAGTGAGAAGAGGGAGGAAGAGAGCCTCAGAAGTCAGGGCTGAGGAGGATCCAAGGCGAGGAGGAGGATCCAAGGTGAGGAGGAAGTCCTAAGAGATAATGTTATGAGAAATTAGGATAATAATAAGATTTATTAGAAGGTCCATTGGACCCTCAGCCTTGGATAATAATTTGGATAATAATATGATTTATTACAAGGACCATTGGACCCTTAGCCCTTCTTTTGATAATCTCATGATTTAGTCACTCTTCTTGCCATGAAGTGTTAAATTGAAGATCCCTCTTCTTTTGATAGCTAAATTTTTTTACACTCCTTCTCTGAAGGGCAAAATGGGCTCAGAAGGGTCTTAAAGGCTTCAAATTTGAGGCCTGGTTCACACACATGAAAGACCAAACATCAACACTCCCTCATCACTCAATGGTGTACATCATACAAAGAAAGTTTCAATGTTCTCACAAGGCAAGGGTTTTAGGATACGTCTAGTGTGTTCTCCAAGAAATAGTTTACAATCCCAATTCCATAATGTTTTGATGTTGAATCCTTGGGTTCTTTCCAATGTAATGGAAATTTGATCATAAAAAAATATCATCATGGGATCATCCTCAGACTACTCTAAGATCTAGCATGAAATCTGTATACTCCAAGATTTGTCACAAACCATCTCATCCATGTAGCCTCACGTCCAATTTCAAAAATCTTGAATACTACACTATCACCTTCAACAACCTCCATCTGAAACTTTGTAGCATTAAATGCCATTGATTTGAGTATCTAGATCCTTTAGGATTTGATCAAGCAATTTGAACATCAAATCTCTTAATTCTTGGTAGTATAACCCTTTCTCAAAGTGTGAATTTCGTTCAATAACATTATTCCATCCATTCTTTAAAAGATGATTTGTCATATGCTTGACAATAGTGCACTTTAGATGGAGTAAAACTAGCATGCTCATCAATATTTTGAACCTCATCACTTACCACAAAATCTTGTCTCCTATATCAAGAGCATTGCTCAATGTATTATGGTGAACTTTGTATGCTACATCTTTGCTTAAACTTTGAAGGATCACCAACATCACAATCGCTTGAAGGATCACAACAAAATCACAAATTTCAAGAGCATCGCACAACACATCATGGTGAACTTGATATGTTGCATCTTTGATTGAAGGATCATAAACATGACAATCACTTGATGGAACTAGTGTGATATGTTCCCAACATGAAAGGGGTGCTTTGTTAGAACACATCTTCTACATACCTTGAAAGCATACATTATAGTAGCATGATCTAAGTGGTGCTAAGTGTTGAAGAGTACCCATAACACACTATTCAAAATTTTTGGACTTTCTCTCTTGGTTTGGACTTTTTTTTGGAGCATATCCTTTCCACTCAACTTCACTTAGTGAGCTAAAAAATTGGGTTTTTTGAGCACTTAATGGGTCACTTATATACAAATATGGCCTTATTAAGCTAGTAAAAAGTCAAGTGGTAACCTCTAATTTTAAAAAAAATGGCTCGCTGAAGCTATAATTCCCAAACTCATGCATGGTGCCTCCATCCAATAGCTATAATAATAATAATAGTAGTCTCCTAACTCAAGTTCAATTTTAACACTATGAAGTGAAAATATGACACCATATGAAAAGAGTTTGTTGAATTCAACATATAAGTGGTGTATAGATACACCATTAAAAAAAAAAAAAAGAGTTTGTTGAATTCAATACATAAGTGGTGTATAGATACACCCTTTTTTAAAAAACAAACCATACAATAAATTATCTTATTGGTGGTGTATAGATACACCATTTGTATGGAAAAAAGCATACAAAACATTATCTTATGCATCTGAATCTCGTTATTGGTGGTGTATAGATACACCATTTGTATGGAAAAAAGCATACAAAACATTATCTTATGCATCTGAATCTCGTTCAGAGTCATCAGACTCATGTAATGTATTTGAGCTTGATGGGTCAAGTCTTGCCAAATGATGTTTAATATGGACACGACTTGGATCAAGGATTGTGATACATTTTTCAACATTGTATCCATGCTTCTTTTTAAAACTTCGTGTCCTCGATTTCCAGCAATGAATAATGCTACTGACTTCCACCTCTGTTAATCCCTCATTATTTGGAACCCATTCACGTTTCTTTTGCAAGCATCCCTCATAGAGTTGTTTTATTGTATATCTTCTCGGGAGATTTTTTAATGGCTTTGGTTCATACCATAAAGCTGTAAATGTTATAGGAGTTTCCTTGTCATCCCTTTCTATCTTAGTAACCTTTGCAACCCAAATTGGGCCACCTTGGTCATCCAACTCTGAACCCGGATCACATGCCCAAACTGCAACAAATAGACCCTCTTCAATCTCATTACATGGTATAAACTCTGGTAAGGGTTTGTCTCCCTTCCTGCCACAATATTTTCGAGGTAAAAGGCATTCCTCTGCTTCCTCCATATCTACTAACATATTTATATCCAAAGGAAAACTTGGTGACCTAGCTTGTTCCGGCCAAAAGGATTCAGAGTATTCAATGCTCATTAAGTTTTCTTGTCTTTCTAAAGATTGGATAAGTGCTTTAGTTGATTTAATTGTCTCCAAATTCTTAGTTGATTGCTCAGGATATTTCTGCATCATACTTTGAAGATGTTTAATGAAGGCTTTCAAGCCTTTCATTTCATCTATGTCAAGTGATTTGTTTTTTGCAAGAACAAATCTAGTTTCCTCCAATGGAATTATTCGTTGTAACAAAGCATATGACTCACTCCATAAATGATCTCCATCTACTGAGTAGTGCTTCCATTGCATCACTGGAATATTGTTATGCATGTAAAACCGAAAGTAGTGTGGATTTGTGTGTCCTATTAGGGCATCATCTCCTGTTTGTAAATGTGGCTCTATAAATGCTCTCCAATCTACCATCCTCTCTAAGATAGCCACTTCTGATTCTTCCTTACGAGAACCTCCAATTTTTTTCCCAATTCGAAATAGCATATCCTCCATTGTCAAAACATCCATTGCCTTCAACTCACCAGAGATAACACTGAAGATTTGATCTATGTCTTCATGTGTATGGCCGACAAGAAGAAAGCCAACTTCCACTTCTTCAAATATTTTCAGACCAACCAACATAGAGCATAAAGCAAATATATATTTATTCTTGTTCTCTCTCCAACAATTATCAGCTTGTATTCGCAATGTGTTAGGCAAACATCTGCGAGCATCTCTGACCTTTCTTATTGCTTTCATGATTGATGTAACAACCTGGTTACTATCATGGTCATGCAAACTATCAATCCATACATCACAAAAGATTCGGTATCCATGTACTAATACTCCACACAAGTGTGTTTTTAGTCCACGTTTGCCCTCCAATGCCGGTGGGATACGTCTATATCATGGCAAAGTGGTTGTATTCTGGTCCATGCCATCAATGGTGATGCACATGGACTTATTGACATGTGAAATAGCTTCCTCTCTCCAAGAAGCATACAACTTTCGAGCATCCTACACATGACGTAAATGGATTGATCGCCATTTAATATATCTTCCTCGCTGCTGCTCACATTTACTATGTTCAATGGCATTTTTTAATTCATCACATGTCTTACATTTTGACATCCTTTGCTTTGATGGTGTCTTGACATGGCAAAAATCTCTACGCCAAATTTTGTACAAGGTTGATCGTGAAATCATGCTCTCGTCTCTGTCTTGTAAAGTTTTATTGACAGTCTCTAGGACGACCTTCTTTGTCATTCCCAAAGGAAGATGTTGTTGGCATTCGACACATCCATCTAGCATTGTTTGTTGAAGATGAGGCTGCGGTAATGCATGGTCTTCGAGAACTTGCTTTAATGTTGCGGTTGCATTTATAGTGCTTCCATGGCATTTAAGCTTGTACGTATTTCCATGAATTGTATGAATAACTTTTTCTTTCACCTCTGCCTAGATGGTCCAATATGTGCCATGTGATAGTCCAGTTAACCATTGATATCCTCGATTGCAAATGGGTCTCCCATTAACCATGGGTTTCAATCTAGGTTTACAGTGTCCTGTGCTCAAATCTTGATTAGTGCCTTGATGAAGAAAGCATGAAAACTCTTGAAGAAGATAGTTATGTCTATTAGGCGCTGTCTTACTCCAAATACCAAGGCGTATGGCTGCACAATCATCTTTCCCAACTTTTCTAATGCAAAGTCTCTTGCAACAAACTTGCATAAGCATCCTTTCCATATTCTCCTCGGATAGCATCACATGTCTCTTTGGTTCTGGAATTGATGCCATGATTCTTCGCCTCTTCACACTCACATACTTTCTTTTTGTAAATAGTGTCTTGCGTTTTCTAGTTGTAAGACCATCAAACCTCGAATCCATTTCCCTTGAATCTTCATCTTTATAATCAAATGCTGTGTAGGCTTGAGAATTATTTGATACCTTATAATATCTTGGAAATGGCAATCTGGTCGACATGTTCATTGATGTCAATTTGTTGCTAATGCCTCTTGAATTTTGTGGTTGAACTGTTTCTCCTTCGTAACTCAAGATTCTCCCATCTATATTCTCTGGCATGCTAGCAACAATATTCTCAGATTCTCTGCCCCTTTTGCCTTGTATTCGAGTGGTAACATCATGATCATTGTCACTAATATCATCAATTCCTGTTATTGCATCACTTATCCCATTGATCTTTGCGTGTATTTTTCTTTGTGGTCCCATCTTATTATTTTCAACACATCTTCTGTCTTTTATATCAATAAGCATGTTTGAGTCACTTGCAGCACAAGACAAGTCTTCTATACCAGTGAGCCTGTTTGAGTCACTTGCAACACAGGATAAATCTTCTATACCAGTGAGCCTGTTCGAGTCACTTGCAACACATGACAAGTCTTCTATACCAGTGAGCCTGTTCGAGTCACTTGCAACACAAGACAAGTCTTCTATACCAGTGAGTATATTTGAGTCACTTGCAACACAAGAAACCTTTTCTGCATCAACATCTGTTACTATAATGTCCTCGATACCTGTGAGCATGCCACTATGATACTCTTGATTACTACTATAGCTTCTTATCAATTTGGATCCCATTTGTGTTATAGTCTTTTTCTTCTGATAATATTCTATTGTGTCTTCCATGACATTGAAGGAAACTGTCTTGGGCAAACTTGATTTCAAGAAAGCTAACCCCCATTTACAAGTACTATGAACTTGTAGTTGAGACGTAGTATTATGGACGTCTAATTGTGAAGTACTATCCATTGCATTTTGAATGACACCTGCACTAGTCAACTTAATTATCTCCACTATACAGAGAAAACTCTGAGCATAGCCCTTAAAGTTGCCAATTGCTAAAACTTCTCCGAAGCGAGATAACATCTGTACTTTTTCCCCCTGGATATAAGTTTTCTTGATATCTTGAAAGTATGTCTTTGGAACAATTTCGTCTTGGTCCCAGAGTGTTCTGTGTGCTTGCATATCAAATATATCACATTGTAAGATATCTCCCAATGTTTCAAAGTCTCCATGTGGATATTTTAAATGTACTTCAGGATTTACAACATTGGTGATTATCACTACACATCTTCTCTCACCACAACGTTGAAAATGACACACATTCATAGGATCAAGACTATGAATTCGTCCAAAAGCCACCACTTCATTCTTCTCATATAACACCACATCCATACCCTCTGTTAGGGTGAATACCTGTTTTATGTATAAAAGTAAATTAGCAACTCAAAATGAACATTTAATAAATAATCATTGAGCTTATTATTACTTAATAACTTCTATATCAAAACTAGGAGAGAAGGCATTAACCTAAACCCTACATCCTAAACTTTAAATAATTAATACCAAAACATCTTAACCACCGTAAATCCTAAACTTTAAACATTTAATTCTTAAACCCTAAATCCTAAACACTAAAAATATAATCATAAACACTAAACCCTAAACACTAAATCTTAAATCCTAAGCCCTAAATCCTTAACCCTAAATACTAAACCCTAAACCCTAACCCTAAAATACAATCAAAATTTTATGATTTTTCTCGATTTGTGCAACATGTTAGATATACCCCCAACTCAAGCAACACGTTGGGGGGTATATCCGACCTGTTGCACAAATCTAGAATTTTCTCGATTTGTGCAACAGGTCGGATATACCCCCCAACCTGTTGCTCAAGCAACAGGTTGGGGGATATACCCGCAACCTGTTGCTTAAGCAACAGGTTGGGGGGTATATCCAACCTGTTGCACAAATCGAGAATTTTCTCGATTTGTGCAACAGGTTGGATATACCCCCAACCTTGTTGCTCAAGGTTGGGGGTATATCCTACCTGTTGCACAAATCGAGAATTTTTTCGATTTGTGCAACAGGTTGGATATACCCCCCAACCTGTTGCTCAAGCAACAGGTTGGGGGATATACCCGCAACCTGTTGCTTAAGCAACAGGTTGGGGGGTATATCCAACCTGTTGCACAAATCGAGAATTTTCTCGATTTGTGCAACAGGTTGGATATACCCCCAACCTTGTTGCTCAAGGTTGGGGGGTATATCCTACCTGTTGCACAAATCGAGAATTTTCTCGATTTGTGCAACAGGTTGGATATACCCCCCAACCTGTTGCTTGAGCAACAGGTTGGGGTATATCCAACCTGTTGCATGAATCAAGTTGGATATACTCCAACATGTTGCACAAATCGAGAATTTTCTTGATTTGTGCAACAGGTTGGATATACCCCCAACCTGTTGCACAAATCAAGAAAATTCTCGATTTGTGCAACATGTTGGAGTTACTCCCCAACCTGTTGCTTGAGCAACAGGTTGGGGGGTATATCCGACCTGTTGCACAAATCAAGAATTTTTTGGATTTGTGCAACATGTTGGATATACCCCCCAACCTGTTGCTTGAGCAACAGGTTGCGGGTATATCCCCCAACCTGTTGCTTGAGCAATAGGTTGGGGGGTATATCCGACCTGTTGCATAAATCGAGAAAATTTTCGATTTGTGCAACAGGTCGGATATACCCCCAACCTGTTGCTTAAGCAACAGGTTGGGGTATATCTAACATGTTGCACAAATCGAGAAAAATCATAAAATTTTGATTGTATTTTAGGGTTAGGGTTTAGGGTTTAGTATTTAGGGTTAAGGATTTAGGGCTTAGGATTTAAGATTTAGTGTTTAGGGTTTAGTGTTTATGATTATATTTTTAGGGTTTAGGGTTTAGGATTTAGGGTTAAAAATATAGGGTTTAGGGTTTAGCTTTTAGGGTTTATGATTATTGTTTTAGGGTTTAGGATTTAGGTTTTAAGGTTTAGTATATAAGATCATGAGCTTAGAGTGTAGAATCTAGGGTTTAGAATTGAGAATTAGGTTTTAGAATTTAAGTTATAGGGATTAGGATTTAAGGTTTAGGAATTATAACTATTATATAAGTTTAAGAGCTTAGATTATATAACCTAAGATTTAGGAAACTTTAGGATTTAAGATTTAGGGTGTAAGATTTAAGATATATAGACTATATAAAATATGCATTCTAAAGTATTTAGTTTAGATATATATAGACTATATGTTATATGCTTTCCAAAGTGTTTTGTTTATAGGTATGATACATTGCAAAGGCTTTACTTTAAGTAAGTATAAGTCTACCTAGTCAAAGTAGGATCAAAGTATCCTACTGATTAGGGACAAGCACATAGGCTAAAAGCACACCGATTCATATTTTTTTACATTCATGCTGCATGGTGTATCAAAAGGTACGATCCTTTGCAAAGGCTTTACTTTAAGTAGTTACAAGCCTACCTACTCAAAGCATCCTACTGATTAGTAACAAGTACATAGGCTAAAAGCACACCGATTCGAAGAAGTGATGTATGCACACTGATTAGGAAGAAGTGCATGGTGTATGAGAAGAAATGAAAAAGTATTTGATAAGAAATATTCGAAGAAATATATATTCCATATCATGGACATTCTAAGAAATATGTATTCCATATCATGGATACCATGGATATCTGGTGCTTGCTAAAGTAAAAAAAAATGATATGGATGCAATGATACTGTAGTCTTCTAGATTCTATGGTTTTAAATACCTACCTTACAAATACATTATCTAATTTTGCATTCTTTCGACTAACCAACAAGTATTATACACATGGAATCATGGATATCTGATGGTTACTAAAGTAAAAAAATGATATGGATGCAATGATAGTGTAGTCTTCTAGATTCTATGGTTTTAAATAACTACCTTACAAATACATTATCTAATTTTTCATTTTTTGACTAACTAACAAGTATTATACATATGGAATAAAAGCATACATGCTAAAAGTAAGTGTGTAAATTTTAATATTTTCTAAATTTTAAAATTAATTTAATTCTTTTATTGACTACTTTTTAAAATTGAAAGGTTATTAGTATATAATCTACATAATTTTAAATGTTATTAATGTATAATATTAATTATTTATATATTTATTTAAATTTATATAATAATTAATTTATATTTATATTAGTTTTTAAGTTAATAATGTATAGAAGAGCAATATATTCACTAATTCTTCATTGTTTTAAGACTAAGTATTATATAAAGCACATATGCTAGAAGATCTCCTTTCAATTTTTTTCTTAAATTAATGTATTTATATATTTATTTATATAATAATTATATAATATTTATATTAATTTATAGATTAATAATATATATTTTTAGTAAAATTATATTTTAACATTAGTTAATAAAAATTTAATTTATTATATTATGGGGTAAAAATATTATAAATGGATTTCTTATATTAATAAAGTGTAGTGAGAAGAGTTTTTTGAAAAGATTTATGATTGAATTTTGTTTTGAAGTTGTTGCGTACGCAATAGGTAGGACATTTGAGTGGTTTTGAGATTGATAGAGATATTTGTAATAACGTGTAGTGAGAAGAGTTTTTTGGAGGATTTGTGGTAAAATTTTGTTTTGAAGTTGTTGCGTACGCAATAGGTAGGGAGGTTTGAGTGCTTTTGAGGTTGAGAGAGAAATGTGTTATAGATTTTTTTTTTTTTAAAAGGAGTTTTTTGGAGAGATTTATGATTGAATTTTGTTTTGGAGTTGTTGCGTACGCAATAGGTAGGGAGGTTTGAGTGGCTTTGAGGTTGAGAGAGAAATTTATAATAGATTTTTTTTTTTGGTTGATGAGTTTTTTTGAGAGATTTATGATTAAATTTTGTTTTGAAGTTGTTGCGTACGCAATAGGTAGGGTTTGAGTGTTAAATTTTGTTTTGAAGTTATTGCGTATGCAATAGGTAGGGAGGGGTTGTGAGAGTTTGAGTTAAAGAGAAAAATTTATGGAAAAAAAGATTTAATGCTAAAATGGTTTTTTAAGTTGTTGCGTACACAAGTTTTTTAGAAAAAGATCGGATTTGAAAAAAAATTCAAATTTATAAAAACTTGATTCTTAGAACTTCTTGCGTACGCAACAACTCACCTCTTGCATCATTTTGAAAATTTTTGCGAATCCTGCAACAGGTTGATGAGAGGAGAGAAGCGTGGAGTGTAAACGAATGATCTTTGAATGAAAGAGAGAATGAAGAATGTTCTACTTATAGTGAACCTAAAAGAACTAAAAAAACCTTAAAAACTAAAAAAAACTGACTTGACCTAAAAGCTATCCATTTCCTATAAAACTCTACTTCTCCTCATTCTGTCTCACAACTCTCTTATTCTCTTTCACAACTCTCTCCTGGAGCTCCACCACCTCTCCACTCAGGTACTCCCTCCCTCCCTCTTCTCCAACTTCCTCTCTCCCCTCCCCTTCCCGTCCCTTCCCCTCTCCTCCCGCTTCTCCCCTCCCTTCCCTTCCCCCTTCTCCTCTCCTCCCTCCCCAAGGCCCCTTCCCTTCCCCTTGCCTGCTCCCTCCTCCTTCCGTCCCCTTCCTTCCCTTCCCCTGTCGTCGCTACCCCGCTCCCACCCCCCTCCGCCCCCCTTCCCTCTTCTCCGCCCTTCCCACTCCCCTCCCTCCCTCCGTCTCGCCCTCCGCCGCACCCCCCTCCTGCCCTGTCATTGACCCTCTGCCCCCCCTTCCCTTCGCCCTCCCCTCCGTCCCTCCGTCCCTGCCGCCCTCCCCCCCTCCCCCCCTCCGCCTCCCCCTTTCCTCCCCTCCGCCCCCAAGCCCCCCCTTCCCTTCGCCCTCACCCCCATCCCTCCCTCCCTGCCGCCCGCCCACCCTCCCCCCCTCCGCCTCCCCCTTTCCTCCCTCCGCCCCCAACCCCCTGCCCCCTCCCGCCCTCCCCATGCCCCCCCCGCCGGCGAGCCCGCCCCCTTCCGTCGTCGGAAGGGGACGGGCGCACCGGGGGGGGCGTGGGGAGGGCAGGAGGGGAGGGGAGGGGGCGGGCGTGCCGGGAGGGGGGGCTGGGGGCGTGGCGAGGGCGGGGCAGGCGCGCCGGGAGGGGGGCTGGGGGCTGAGGGGAGGGGGGGGTGTGGGGAAGGGGAGGGGGGGCAAGGGCGCCCCCCCCCACCTGTTGCGCACGCAACAGGTGGGTGGGTGGGGGGGCGGCCCCCCCCCACCCACCCACCCACCTGTTGCGTGCGCAACAGGTGGGGGGGGCGCCCTTGCTCCCCCTCCCCTTCCCCACACCCCCCCTCCCCTCGCGCCCGCCCCCCCTCCCCTCCCGCCCTCCCCACGCCCCCCCACCGCGCGCGGGGGGGGCGTGGGGAGGGCGGGAGGGCCGGGCGTGGGGGGGGCAGGAGGGGAGGGGGGGCGTGGGTGGGGCGGGGGGCGTCGCGAGGGCGGAGGGGGGGCGGGCGCGCCGGGAGGGGGGGCTGCGGGGGGTGGGGAAGGGGAGGGGGGCGAGGGCGCCCCCCAACCTGTTGCATGCGCAACAGGTGGGGGGTCGATCCCCCCCACCTGTTGCGCACACAACAGGTGGGGGGGCGGCCCCCCCCACCTGTTGCGTGCGCAACAGGTGGGGGCTTCCCCCTCCCCTCCCGCCCTCCCCACGCCCCCCACCGCACGCCCGCCCCCCTTCCGTACGGAAGGGGGCCCGCCCCCCCCTTCCGAACGGAAGGGGGGGCGTGGCGTGGGGGGCGCGGGAGGGGAGGGGGGGCGTGGGTGGGGCGCGGGGGGGCGTGGCGAGGGCGGAGGGGGGGCGGGCGTGCCGGGAGAGGGGGCTGTGGGAGGCGGGGTGTGGGGAAGGGGAGGGGGGCGAGGCGCCCCCCAACCTGTTGCAACAGGTGGGGAGCTTCACCCCACCCGCCCCCCTTCCCTCCCATCCGCCCATCCCTCCTGCCTTCCCCTTCCCTCCCCTCCGCCCCCCCAACCCCTCCTTCCCGCCCCCCGCGCGCCTGTCCCTCTCCCCTCCGCCCGCACGTGCCCTCCCCTCCGCCCCGTTCCCTCCCCTCCAACCCTCGCACACCCCCATCCTCCCCACGCCCCCGCGCGCGCGTTGAGAGGGGGGTTGGGGGCGGAGGGAAGGGGGGGTGGGGGAGCGCGAGAAAGGGAGGGGGGCATCGATGCCCCCACCTGTTGCGCACGCAACAGGTACCCCTCGCCCCCCTCCGCTTCCCTCCGCCCGCCCGGCCCCCGCTCCTTCCTTTCGTTGCCCCTCCCCTTCCCTCACCACATGCACACACACGTGTGGAGAGGGAAGGGGAGGGGCAAGGGAAGGGGTGTGGGGAAGGAGCAAGGGGGAGGAGGGCGGGCGGAGGGAAGAGGTGGGCGTGGGTGATTAAAATAAACTAACTAATTAAAATAAAATAATTTAAAAAAATATTTTATTTTAAAAATTAAAAATAAATAAAACTTAAAAAATATTTAATTAAAAATTTATTTAATATTTTGAGTTTGAAAATCATTGTATTTCTCATTTTTTATTTTTGATTGTTTTTCAGAAAACTATAGCTTTCATGGCTTCCAGTTTTGGTTCCAAGGTGTCTTTCAAATACCTTGAACATGCTTGGTATTTTATGGAGCGGAAATCAAAGTATTTTTTGGTGATCACTTCAGAGAACATATCAAGCCCGAAATATTCTGCAGAGGCAGTAAGAAATGGTGGCATGGTATCAAACATCAATATTAAAGAAAACAATTTAATAGAAATTGTGTGCCAAGGAAAGAATGACGAGGTGGTTTACAAGTTACGAGTTACTCCGAAGCACTTCTTGAAACCGTTACCAGATTCAATTGAGGGATCCCAAGAATTACTTAATGCCTTAGAAGCATTGAAGAAAATGTGGGATGCATTTCCAAGTGGTGGTGTTGAACCTTCAGAGCATTAATTATGCCATCTATTCAAGTACCGTCAATATCTGTGGCGGTAACTCCGATAACTCCAACAAGTGTAACTACAGTATCTCCAACTGTACCTACGCCATCGACTGCTGCAACTACAGGAACAAGAAGGAGTGATCGTGGAGTAGACTCAAGTGCTATAGCTATTCCTAGAAAGAGAGCAAAAATAACTCCTACTCCACGTGGAGATCGCTCAAGTGCAGGCTATTTAAAACAACCTGGCGAAAAATTGGATAGCGATGAAGAGAAAGATCAGCAAGAAGAAGATACAAGTCTCGAAGACTTTTCTATAAGTGTGGCGGACTTACATCCTCCAGAGGATGAGGGATACATTTGGGGATTTTCACAATTCAGCGTGGCCACAATGCTTATTGATCGAGCTTCATTGTTCACAAATCAAAGAAAGCTCGATAAGATATTTGCACGCAAATTGTATGAAGATACAAGGAAAACAAGAACTCTCGTTGCCACTAATATCACTCTTCGTCCTATGGCGTTTAAGAGACTTCAAGAAGATGATCCCACATTGCCTGATGTCACATTTCAAAAGCGTGTGGACTTTCTTGATGCTTTTGAGAACTTTAGAAAGAGTGACTTTGTTCGTGGAGAGGCTTTGTATCAAAGCCGATATGGGAGTGACATCGAGAAGAGATACATGCTGGCAAAGAATAGATTCTTAGAAAGATGTAGGTTTGAGCCCATTGATGGGCAACACTTTTGTGAGGCTTGCAGGATCGCCCTTGATGAGGGAAGAAAAGGAAACTTGCCACAGATTGAGTGGATGGAAAAGTTTCAACGGGTCATTTGTCATATATGCATATTTAATGATGACTCGAAGTACATTCTAGAATCAGAGAGGCTGAATTCTGCTCCATTTAGGTTGAAAAAAAGCTCTTCTCTTTCTGAGATCTTGATAAAGGCAAGGGAGTTATGGATGGGCTGTGGAAAGCCACAAACAGTGAAGGGCAGGAGACCTACATCGGAGTACATGACAAAGAGGACTCGGTTCTATAGATGCTTGAAAGGTGTTGTAAGCAATACGCAAGGCATACCAGGTAACAAGGTTGAGGCAAAGGATTTGAACACCACTGTTGCAAGATACAGGGATGTTACCTGCATTGTCTTCCGTGAGGAATCAGTGTTTCAGAGCATCGTGGATGTTTGCCAAGCATATGAAACAGGAAAGATACCTTTGAGGCACCAGAGCACATTGCAACTCAGAGGAAAGAAATAAAGAAACCAATGTCTATTGTTTGGTGGAGAGCTTTAAGGTTTGTTCCAGATGCAATAACAAAAGAAGTATGCAAGAAGATCCTAAGTGGTGACTGCTTCTTTGGAAAGAAGAGCAAGCATAGCAACTTAGATGAAGTGGTCACCCGAATGATTCAAAGTGAGGCTGCTCTCTCGGCACTATTATTTTTATTGAAATCTGATGATGAGTTAGCTGGCAAGTCAATTGATGTGGATAAGAAGAAAGCACTTAACTCCTTGATAAAACATGGGCTAGAAAGTGGTTGGCTTCAATGGATGCAGATGCGACACCAACAAAGGATCTAAGAGCTAAAATGCCAAAGGTTGTTGAGACAGAATATATGGACATTAAGAAAAAGGCCTTGCAGTCCAGTACCCAAGGTAGAGCAATTGGTGGTTTAGATGATGGTTCTTCATTCAGCTTCTCTTATGATATCCTGCTATCAGAGAATGATACAAAATTTGCACACATCAATGGCATTGATACGGAGCATTTCATAACAATGAGCGGTCATGCTTGGGAGAAGCCATGCGTATTTTTCATAAATGAATTGCAAGACCTTGCAGTGTCACAGATAGTTGAACTTGTGCGGTTTATTGTTGAAGGTCCTATGGCAGATAAGAAAAGATCAACGTTGGTCCTGTTCGTGACAGAATCACAAAGGGATGCCCTATATGCGAGTTTGACATCTTCATTTGGGTATTTACTTTCAAAAGTATACCATGGTATAGTCCTGCATAATCATATGACTGTCTTGGAAGGCACTGCCATTCAAGTCTTGCAGCCTTTCTTGATGTGCTTCTTATCGAGGGGTGGTGGTAATCTAATCCAAACTCCTTTAAGGACTCTCGAGCTTCATTACTTTGAGGACCATAAGGTTAAGCTTGATGCAGCAATGGTGGATTACAGAAAGCCGATGGATCCTGATGTGATACTAGAGATGACAAAGAATTTATTGAATGATGGGTGGGAAGTAGCATTGTATCGAATGGGTTTTGCTGCTGAGAAATTGCTATGGCAAGGTAAAAATGTAAATGTTATTGATACCCCCCATCAAATTGAGTTCTTTGACACATATTACAGTTGCACTACTTTCTTTGAGGAGGAAAATGTCAAAGAAGAGGGTAGTGAGTCTGAGGGTGATGATTCTAGCTCAGGTGATGATGAGGATGAAAGCTCTGCATCCGATGACTTACGGCAAGAAGAAATCCGCACAAAGAATAAGGGTGATCAATTGTCAACTAGAGTCAAGGAGGTTCCACTCATCATACGGGAAGGTTCACGGCAACAAGAAGTTACAGTAGTACAGCACGTCACAGGTAAAGGTAAGGCTAAAGAGGTGGAAGCACTTCCCTTAAAATTAAAAGTGAGGAAGGCACCCTTGATCTTGGATGAAGGACAGGCAAGTGGATCGATCTTGGGTGAAGGACAGGCAAGTGGATCAAGCAAGGAAGCCTTACTCAAAGAAGGTATGGACGAGGCAAAGCATGACCAGGAGGAGTTACCAGGAGGCATAGATGGTTCTTCAACCATGACCTTACAGACTCCAGAGCAGCCTACTAGTCAGGAACCTAGTAGCCAGGTCCCTACTTACCAAGAACTTGGTCATGAGACTCTAGAGCAGCCTACTAGTCAGGTGCTTGGAACTGAAGAGCAAACTAGTAAGGACCTTGCTACTGAGACTCCAGTCTTAGAGCAGCCTATTAGTCACGACCCTGGTAGTCAAGGGCCTGGCATTGAGGACATTGGTACTGAGTAACATGTTGGCTAACGGCTTTGTAATCACAAGTTTTGAACTTCTATGTAAAGCTAATATCTAATGAAAAGTTTACTACTTTTTTTATTTCTTTACTCTCATTATTATGTATAAAGATTGTTTATGAGGGCCATTTTATACTTAATGGTGTTTTTTAATACCAAGTGTGGTGTATATGTACACTACTTACACATAAAAGGATTTATCTACACTACCTTTCTAAGGGCTTTATGTACACCACCTTTCTAAAAGAAATGGTCATAAAGGTGTGTGCACACCACTTATACATAAAGGTGTTTATTTACACCACCTTTCCAAGAGAATTGGTCATGTATTGGTCATCTATTGATGTTCTTACGTGATTATGAAGATGTTTATGTAGACCACTTTGTAAGAGAATTGGTCATCTATTATTGGTCATGTATTGATGTTCTTAGGTGATAGTTGCTCAATTCACAAGAAGTTATGAAGATGTTTATGTAGACCACTTTGCAAGAGATTTTTGTGAAGTTATGAAAATGTTTATGTAGACCCCTTTGTAAGAGATTTGGTTATGCATTGATTTTTGTGAAGTTATGAAAATGTTTATGTAGACCCCTTTGTAAGAGATTTGGTTATGCATTGATGTTCTTAGTACTTAATTATTAAATCTTTTGTTTTGAGTTGGCAAATCTAGTTCAAAATCATTAAATCTTTTGTTTTGAGTTGGCAAATCTAGTTAAAAAACAACATTACTAGTATATTCAAAATTTTTGGACTGTTTTTTAGTCCATTTCTCAAATTGGACTTTACACAAGTCCAAAAATTTTGAATAGTGTGTTCCATTAACAAAATGAAGGGAAAGAGTGTTAGGAATGGAATCATAGCTCCATAAGACATCTCTATTCACATTTTGTTCTTTTACTTCCTAGAAAAAGCATTCAAAATCTCTGCCTTTTAGGAGATATAAAGTGTCAGCCTCCATTTTATGCTAGCCTGTAGGAATGTCACAACATCACTAGCACGTTATAGCTTTGCACCACCTTGCTTTATATCTTTATGAGTCAACATTCTATTTACAATGGCCCTTGCACTATTGTGCTCTCCCTTGCCATGTCCAGGTCTAAGAAAGTTCCAAATCATGCACAAGCTAGTGAGACTAATAGACATGGACATGAATAGTGAACTACAAAGGTCTACATGCTTTGAATTGGGAGGCTATGCCATCAAACCAAACTCAATGTTCCTTTACAAGTAATTATAATCATTCATGGTGTAACATAAAGCAATGTTATATGAATAAATTTTTGTGCTTCTTATCATTTTAAATGTAGAAGGTTATAAATATAGGGAAATGTTATGTAGAAGGTTATATATAGGGTAAGGTGGTACTCTTTTTCCACTTTAAAGTGGTCAAGTTTTGTTGTGTCCAAAAGGTACACAAGTGGGAGAACCTTTGGAGATTCAAACTGTACATGCTCAGAATCAATGTAGTAGAAGCTTGCAATAACATCATGTAGTAGAATTGTCCTTGAGCCCATTCAAATGTTCTTTCAAACACACTTTATCCACTTTGCAGAGCTTGACATTAGGTTACTAAATTGCCACTATCTCAAAGCATAGCTTAAAAGATACAATTGGAGTCCTCTCTGTGTGTGTGTGTGTGTGTGTGTGTGTGTGTGTGTGTGTGTGTGTGTATGTGTGCACGTGTCTCGTTGAATCCAACTACTTATCATGACTACGAGGGCTAGTGAGCACATTAAAAATTTGAGCTACCCATCAACAAATTATGACTACTCTTACACATCATCCTAGATGAGACAATATTAAAAAAATCAATTTTAATTTGGATCTGTGAATAAACACACCCTACCTGTTAATTTAAAAATGATGTATAAAATTACCCTGCTATAAATGTATTTCTGTAAGTCTTGAGAATTAAAATACCCCTCATTTTGAACTCTCATAGTATACTTATATTTCCCAGATGGACCCCCCGAGCATCCTTCCTCCTTCTAGTCATCCTTATGGCAATGAGAAAGCTTGATTGGATGCTAGTCTCTTGTGGCATTTTGAATTCCCTCCTTGTGTTTCAAACAATCTATCATTTTGTCTATCATCCACCCTCAGTCAAAGGCAAGATGCTCAAACATTAAAAAATTGGGTGTGAGTTTTTGATGAGCATCTTTTGTCAAGTGTGCACAAACATGGCAAGCTCTCTCTCTCTCTCTCTCTCTCTCTCTCTCTCTCTTGACACTTGCCCAGATCTTCACACTCATGGTAGGAGGCATGGTCGATGGCCATGACTTCCAGCATTTCTTTGGATCACAGACCCCTTAGGGAAGACGATGTTCCTCATATTTCATATTTTACATTTTGTATCTAGGCATTTTTGGTACTCTATTTCATTTCATTTTGTATCTAGGATTTTTGTAGCCATTTTTGGCATCTTAGCTATATCACGATGAGGCCACCTAGTTGGCGCATCGTTGATGATGTATTTTCCTTTCGGATGATTTTGTGTCCCATAGGCCATGTATGGCCTTCCGTGGACCTTTAATAAAATTTCATTCTTTCTTTCTCTCTCTCTCTCTCTCTCTCAGAGCTGCTCAAAGGCCACTTGTTAAAATAAAAACAAATAATCTACCACACATGCCAAAAAATAAAAATATTTCCACATGGACTTTTGGTTACCAAAGTGCCACATGGAACTTTAGTAGCCAAAAGAAAGAAAAAAACCAAGACGACTTTTGGTATCCGAGAGAGGGAGAGAGAGAGAGAGTAGGAAAGGGGGGGGGGATGGAGAGGAAATAGAAAAGGAGGAAAAGGGGGTGGGAGAGAGAGAGAGAGCAGTCAAGAAGAGGGAAGCGGAGAGACGAGAGATAGAGAAAACTCTCCATTTTCATGCGCGTTCGCCAAAAGATGCTTGCAAAAAAATTACACTCAAGTTTTCAATGCCTAAGTATCTCACCTTTGACTTAGAGTGGGTGTCAAACAAAGTGGTAGATTGTTTGAAACATGATTTAACAAGAGAGTGGCTCTAGATTTGAGGTAGGAAGTCCAAGTGTCTTCCAAGACTTTTTATGGTTGATATGGAAATGTGAGCCGAATTATATATGACATGTATACATCAGTATCCTTGCATTCTTTTCAAGTGATAGACTTATGTTAGTTGTATGCAAGATAATAATCAACGATATCTTATTGTAAGGAATGCCTATAGTGAAGAGCTAGGAGAGAAAAGTATTCTAGGCTTTGTCAAAGGTCATTATGTCTTTCCAACCCAGCAAAAATAGGGGCTATTAGTTGTGGAGGAGACAAGAAGTGTGAAAATGAAGAGGAAAGTCCATGATTATACTAAGGAGTAGGTGGAATAAAGGGGAGGAGAGGGAAGGGTGGGACATACCAATTACACTAAGGGCTAGTGCTCGAGAGAGTTTACTCAAGAGGTTTACCTACCGAATGCCACTATTTTTAGTTGGTTACAAGTTGGTTCTATTTTTGTAAAAGCCATGTCTCTAAATTTACCCTTCTCCTTTTGTATAATATCTCCTATTTATGGTAGAAGAAAGTTTTTCTTTTCTAAGCCCTCATTAAGCCATGTGTCGTGATTATAGACATTGATCTTTATGAAGATCCAAGGGTTTGAAACGTGCTTTTCAGAAAAGCAAAATAAGTTTTCCTTTTCTAAGCCCTTGTTAAGCCATGTGTCGTAATTATAGGCGTTGATCTTTATAGAGATCCAAGGGTTTGAAACTTTTGTGAGCTCTCCTCGAGCCACTCTAGGTCCAATTTGGAGTTAAGGCTCCCTATTGCAACCTAGTTTAAAGAGCTATGATTTGGCAAATTTAACTTCCTCATTTTATGTAATGCTGCTTGTTTTCAAGGGACAACGTTGTTTGTCATTGGCTTACAAGAGGGGAGTGAAATGGGATCTATAAATGTCCGCTAGACTTTTGAAAGAATAATATAGATTGGTGGTCGCCTTGAAAAAATTATACCTTTGATTTACCTTGCTTTGTACACTTTGGACTTTTGTGGATGGACGAAATTGTATCCTTGTATTTTCAAAACGAGGCAGAAAAACAATGAAGTTTTGTGCGTCTCTATCACTAAAAAATCGGAGCTCCACTTTGAGAGCTTTGAACGCTGAACGCTCGATTGTGCACGCTTACGTCGATTCGTGGACAGAGAATCGCTCAATTAGTTCGTAGACTTTGATATCCTATTATCATACCACGATTGACCAAGAACAAGTCATGGAAGCACATGAGCCGACAGACCGCGATTCTCTCTGTGTTGGCTCCAAGCAGCTCGCAATCCAACGGTGCCATTTCTACCATTATCCGAACTGCTTCAAACCACTAGAGCCGGCGTATACATACCTTGAAATACATGCTAAGAAAGATTCAAGCAACCACCGAGCAGACATCTTTGAATTATTTGAATTTGAATCATCACACCGATTGAACTGCATGGCAGCGGCAACAATCGGCCTGGGAAGTCGTCGTTTGAATTGCCGGCCTTTGCCACCTTGCTTGGAAAACTTGCCCCTCCCCGCAAGCGTTTGACCTGCAGCCGAGCAAGGTGGCTGAGCAGGTCACCCGTGACCCAACGTGCTGATGAAAATATAAATAATCTCTTTACTTCATCGCCATAGTCAGAAAATAGCTCCCGATTCCCTCCGATTGCTCCTGTCCTCCTGCTTCTTGAATCTTCTCCTCATACAACCTTACCTTGTTGTGGGAGCGTTTATCTATAGTACCTCTTCCACTCAATCTTTGCTGGTCTGTATACGTTTTCTAGCGAAAAGCATATTTTACGTGATAACTCTGTGCTGAAAAGCAAGGAGCGGCTCGCGTGAGTTAGTCTAGCCCTGTAAGCTCGATGTCTCCAAGCAGGAAGCCTTTGTACCTTCTTATAATCCTCGTAATGTTACTAGCCCTCCCAATTGAATCCCGCAGAATACAATCACATCCTCACCACCATTCTCGAAGCCTCGAGAAACAGCAGGGACATATACAGCAAATCTTCCTCACCTCGCCTACTAGCCTGCAGAGGTCTAGCAGAAGATCGTACGCACAAGAAAACGCTGACGAGCAAACAAAGTTGGTAGAGGTCACAAATCAAAGCACACCAGCGAGCTGGGCTTCAAGGTTCTTTAACGGCAAAGTTCTTAGAACTTTTGTTGACCAACGGCAGTCCATCTTGCAAGCTGCAGCTGTTCATTTCCAATTCAACATAAAAACTCCAGTTTCAGGGCCAAACCCTGGAGGCAATTCTGTACCAGCGCCGTGATTGTTTCAAGCGTTTCCAAACTGGCTCAATCTTACGATCCTGAGGACAATTCTGCACCAGCACCATCATTATCGCTATACACAAACCATGAAGGACGCCAGGGCAAGATTCATAGATTAATCTGATGGCACCGCAGTGCAAAAGGGGCGTTGCTTATACAGAAGGGAAGAAAACCAAAGAATAATTTGAGGATATTCAAAATTGTATCGAAGATCGTCTATGAGAATGGATTTTAGTATAGGAAAGAAAACCTGCAAAGAATTGAAGTCTTATTCATGAAGATCATTACTAATTTTCTATGGGAATGGAATCTATAATTCTCTAGCAGTAAATTATAGATTTACGTGATGGCAGCACGGGGGAAATCTTTTGGCGAGCTTTTTAATGTGAGCTTTTTTACCATTTCCTTTGTTTTTGCGAGCTTTTTTTAGAAATCCATACATGTTTTTGTTATAAGAAAGATGGGGAGGTTAGAAAGAGGGGGAGAGAATATAGGATATTTTTTCATAGCATGTGGGAGGGGTGGAAGAGTGTATACTATGCACAAGGGGGGGGAGGATATGAGTGGCACTAGGAGGCAAAAAATTATGGAAGATATGTCCATATTCAAAGTAGAAGGGAGGAACTATGGGAGATATGTACATTTTAAAAGTGTATAATTTGAAACTTTTGACCTCATATTTGGATTCCTCGTCGAAGTCCGGTCATTTTGAGTACCAACATGACCATATTCTGATAAAAATTGAAAAAATGGTGTTTTTGTCATTTTGGCCTGTTTGGGGCCTGTTTTGAGTCTGCGCTAGTGAGGTCAAATCTGTCAAATTATACACTTTGAAAATAAACAAATTTTCTACATGCTCTCCCTTCCCCTTTACATTTAGTAGATGAACATAACTTTCACATTCCTCATCCTCTCTCTCCTCCTTGCACTCCTCTTTGCATACCTTATAAGTTCCCCCTCTACGTTCTCCACTATGATAATAAATATATGTTCCAACTCCCCTCCCCTCCCTTCTCCATGCCACCTTACCCATGCGCCCGTCCCCCTTTCCTTTATCTCCCCTCCCCCCCCTCTCTCCTCTTAACTACTGCAACCACAACCCAAACTTTCAACCCACCCCACTCCATGACCCCCCCCCCCCCTCTCTCTCTCTCAGGTGAATGAAAAGCTCGCAATATTCATAAAAATTGAAAAAAAGCTCATGATAAAAAGCTCACCAAAAAATCACACCCTGGCAGCACCACCTCACAGCTCTCGTATAAGAATGGATACCTATACATGTTAGGAGAGTCGGATGAAAATGATTTAATATATTATGGGGTATATGCTATCGAAGAGTTGTTTGAAACCATGATTCATTATGATGTTTTCTAGAATAAACTAGTAAAATTTGAAGACTAAGATGTTGGTGGTTGTGAAAAAGCGATGGAAGTAGGCTTGAGGGTGCATGAGTGGATTGTGTCTGTTGGGGCTTCAGAGCGGTTGCATGTGCGAGGAGCGATGGTGTCAATGTATGTGCCAAGCGGAGGAGCAAGGTTGAAATTTGAAGGCCTAGCCTAGCATTCTTTTGGAAGGCCTCATATAGAGAAATTAAAATTTTAAACTTGGCCTTCAAATGTAGCCTTGGAATAGAATTGGAATTCCATGGTATTATTTTGAAGTTTTCCTCCCCTTTAAGGCATTCAACTCACTCAAATTCATATTACAAAAGCATGCATAAGGTTTAAGTTCTCTAATTATTTTAAATTAAATAAGCTTTTAATGTAAAATAAAAGTTTTGCAAGTTCATCACATCAAAAGGCCTTTATATGAGTTGAGGCCCCTATGCATTTCAACATTTCATTACATCATAAGGCCTTTACGCATCAACCCGGTGAGGCCTGTGATTTTTCATATTCAACCATGCCTCATAAATCTTCTCCCAATCAACTTCATTCAATGATTGAGGTGCCGTGAGGAATGCAAGCTTATTGGAAATCGATGGAAGAAGAAAATTTTATGCCCATTTATATATAATGGAAGAGCTTCAAATTTGACAACTTACTGTGAATGATTGAGGAATGATTGAATTATCATATGGCTTTGAACCAGTGCTGAAGTTTGAACGTGTTGCTCCATAGAAAAAAACATGAAATGACTTCAATTTTGGCATAAATAACACATTTTTAGCTACAAGAATGAAACAAGAACATTTGGGATTTTGCTTTATTTGCATCATGGCATCCCCTTCCATGTTTGAAAAGGAGTTTTTCAGCATTAAAAAGTTTGATGGGACAAACTTTTCTTAGTGGAAAGAATAGATAAGGGATATGATTATTCAAAAGAAGCACATTTAACCCTTGGAAGGGATTGCAACTAAGCTTACAGCTATGTCTGCGGATGATTGGGAGGAGTTGGATGCATTAGCAAAGTCTAAAGAGTTCAGGATTAGCCTTAAGCCAACAAGAGGAGGAAGGTCTACCCATTTCAAAGTCACATTGAAGGGAAACATTCTTTTGGTTTGAGAGGGAAAGGCTAGAGTGAGTCCGTTCAATAAGAGAGAAAACCTCCCTCAGTAGATCTTGAGACAAATAAATTATGTCTATTCTTCCTTCTTCTAGTGAGCCCTGTGTGGCTACCAAGTGAAAGTGCCCTCTTTACCCGCGTCTACCAATCGGAGTTTCTCTTTTATGTTCTCCTAGGCTTCTCTTTCTGATTCCTTTACAACTTAGCCTTTTTCCATCCACCTGTCCTTACCAGATTCCACCATATTAAAATCTCCAAGGAGCAAACCTCTTTCCCCAATTACATCTAAAGAGTCCCAATTGCAATTTCTATCTCGATGGCTATTGATGACAATAGTGGATGAGAAAGTAAAGTGTTTTCCTTTAATAAGGATAGTTAATGAAGCCCATCTACCCTGAGTGTCAACCTTCTCACTAAAGATACAACCCATGAACTAGGAGAGAACTCCTAAAGCTACCCCAACTTTGTTATCCTCATGGTTAGTGACAAAACAAGTTCTTCTTTCATCTTTTTTTTTTTTTCTCTCGTGAAGTGTGAGGCCAATTACTTTGACCTCTTGGAGGGCTAAGAAAAGAGGAGAGAGGGAATTGGCTCTCAGCCTAAAAATCAGGGTTAATTAGACCCCTAACATTTTAGGTGAGGATAGAGAATACTTTACTTAGCATTCTCCTTGGATCCCTTTTTAGCCCTAGGATTTGGGCTATCACTTTGAGGACTTGCTATCTTGGACTATCTTCTTTTGTTTTTCTTAATTGTAAAAGCAATGTTATGAGAGGGGTTTCCTTGACCTCTTGGGTAGACTTGGGGAGATCCTCTTCTGAGTTAGTGCCTTCCATGTTATCTGTACCCATGTCATCACTTCTAGAAATATCCTATTCAAAATATATTTTCCATCTAGGATCAAAATCATCATCCTGAATCTTGTTCGGGATTTCTCTAATCCACTCTTTAATCTCATCATCAACTAAAGCTTCAAAAGAGTTCTTAGTGAGAGGAGACTAAAGGGGATTAATTAGAGCTTGTTTTGGTGTAGCCTCAGAACTGTAGGGAGATCCCACAACTGAAGGAATCTTCTCTACACTTATAATAGTGTCCTTAGGTACCCATTTCTTAGTTGGTGCCATAGGAGGCTTAGGGGTGATAGGGGTATAAGGTTTGGGTTAATTTTTCTTTTGAGGACAATTCTTCACTAAATGGCTTGCCAATCCACATAGAAAACAAAAATTAGGGAGGCTTTTATATAGTAGTTGCTGTTCTCCGAATAAGATCCCAATCCTATTGAGAATCACTAATGAGCTAGGCAATTCCTCAGCAATGTGCATCTGAATCAAAATCTAGGGGTTCCCCCTCGAGTTTATAAAGTTTTTAGCTTCTACACCTAGCACCTTACCCAAACCTCTACAGAGAGCTAGAAGTTGATTACAAAGGAACAAGGGTAAATTAGGAAGTACAACCAAAATGGGTATTTTGGTGGATCTTGGTTTGTTTGGAGAGAAATCATGAGACCACCAAGAGAGATAGAGAGGTTTGTTTGGAGAGAAATCATGAGTCCACCAAGAGAGATAGAGAGGTTGATTACATATGGTCCAAATACCATGTTGTATCCCTTGTACAAGCCCATTCAAATAGGAAGACAAAGTATCCCCTCCTAAGGAATTAGATGTTTGTCATCACTAACCCCTTCCTCATCCAGTTGGTTTGTATCTACATTTCAATCATTGTTAGAGGGGACCTAACACTTGGTAAAACCCCAACCAATGCATGTATGCTCAACCACTTTATAGGCTCGAAAAGGAGTTTGTTGTCGAGTGTAGCAGTGACATGCATACTTGAATCAAAAGTCGGCGCTATTCAACTAGAGTGAGCATTCTATTTTGGAAGTGTGTGTGTGCTTTCTAGATAGATTCCTCCCATTCCAAAGCCTATTGGGGGGCTTGGATGTTTTGTGCTTTCATCGTGACTTCAACTACCTTGGCAGTTTTTTCTTCATCCTTCCTCTGAAGCTCTTCTCTACTTCCTGGCCTTCTTTTTTTGCTAACTTTTTCTTCAACTCTTTTTTTTGTATGGCTATTATTGGGCTCTCCCATGTTTCTTTCTTCCCCATACGAGTGGGCTGCTCCCTCATCTTCATCATCTTTTCTTGGTGGGGAGAACATCGGGGACTCATTTGGATAGGAAGGGCGAGGAGAAAATCTCTACCAGGCTAGAAGGGAGAAGACCCCCCTCCTTGTGGATCTTGGTTTGTTTGGAGAGAAATCATGAGACCACCAAGAGAGATAGAGAGGTTGATTACATATGGTCCAAATACCATGTTGTATCCCTTGTACAAGCCCATTCAAATAGGAAGACAAAGTATCCCCTCCTAAGGAATCAGATGTTTGTCATCACTAACCCCTTCCTTATCCAGTTGGTTTGTATCTACATTTCAATCATTGTTAGAGGGGACCTAACACTTGGTAAAACCCCAACCAATGCATGTATGCTCAACCACTTTATAGGCTCGAAAAGGAGTTTGTTGTCGAGTGTAGCAGTGACATGCATACTTGAATCAAAAGTCGGCGCTATTCAACTAGAGTGAGCATTCTATTTTGGAAGTGTGTGTGTGCTTTCTAGATAGATTCCTCCCGTTCCAAAGCCTATGGGGAGAGTTTGGGGGGCTTGGATGTTTTATGCTTTCATTGTGACTTCAACTACCTTGGCAGTTTTTTCTTCATCCTTCCTCTGAAGCTCTTCTCTACTTCCTGGCCTTCTTTTTTTGCTAACTTTTTCTTCAACTCTTTTTTTTGTATGGCTATTATTGGGCTCTCCCATGTTTCTTTCTCCCCCATGCGAGTGGGCTGCTCCCTCATCTTCATCATCTTTTCTTGGTGGGGAGAACATCGGGGACTCATTTGGATAGGAAGGGCGAGGAGAAAATCTCTACCAGGCTAGAAGGGAGAAGACCCCCCTCCTTGTCGTCGCCTTCTTCCTACTCTTTGTGCACCTCTTAGCCTCCTACTTCTTCAAAACTTAGTGATAGAGATCCTTGGTAAGAGGGAGAAATCATACCCTTTTATGCAAAGGAATCCACAACACCTATTGTCTCCATATTTACCCTAGATGAGAATAAATATGTTGACATCCCACGTAAGATTATCTTGTTCTTAAAATCATTTTCTACCTTTGATTGAATTGGGCTTACCTATGATCACCAATAGGTGCTACTAGTAAATGATATTGGGCAAAAAGGTATGTGTAACCTTGTGCTAACATAAATATCACCACAACCCTACAATGGAACTCGAGAAGATGATGTGTTGGTACTCATCACAAGACCATACCTCATGTGATTGATAGAATTTCCTAGCATAGTACTAGATTGACACCAAATTTTGTGGACTATTTTAAACTTGTGGTTTTTGTGAAGGTATAAGGTGAGAAACCCATGGAACTTATTCAAAAGACTATACTTTATTGGAAAGAGTGGAATGACAAATATATCCCAAATTTTTGTAGAACCTTTGGTGGATTAGTGGAGAAAGTTTGACAACATAATAGCAAAATTGCCCCCTATTATTCAGGAATATCTTAGTAAAGTAATCTAGTAGTCACTTTGTAGTTACATGTATTTAGCAAAATGAAAACATCTTGTTAAAAAAAAAAAAATCTGTTGGAAATGGGGGGCCTTGTAAAAATCATCTCTCTATGTTGTAAAATAGCAATAATCCTTAATAGATGTGTGATGCAGTCCTCAGTGGAGATGAAATGTCATAAGGACCTCTGAGAGTTTGTAGAAAAGTCTAAAATTTGGGTTCTTAAATCAAGGAAATATTTCCCTTTGTGGGTGAACGCAAGTGTATGTAATAGAAATATATAATACAATGTCTTTGGAGATTATAGTTTAAAATGTTCTAATACGTATAATACAATGTCTTTGGAGTTTGCAATTCTAATATGTTTAGCATACAATTTGTGGCTAAATTGCAAAATTGAATGTCAAATTAATGTTATGATTCCAAGAATGCTCATAATGCAAGGGTTTTTTAATAAAATCACATGTACACACCATTTAAGGTAGTTTGATGACCTAATAATCCATCAATAATTACTTTCTTCTCAGCTCATAATCTTGCATTATCCATAGTGTCTTTCAGCTCCTTGTGCAAGTTCAACCTAAAATCTTTTTTATTCGTGGTATATAGTGAACTCCTACACTAAATCCCATGTTTCAATGAGCAATTTTTGGCAAGGTTATAGAAACTTCAATGCACATCATTTTCATGCTTCAAAGTTATCTCTAGTTCAAATTTTATAGTCAACTAATTGTTGGTAGCTCTTAGTCTTGCATTACCCATGGTTTCTCTTAGCTTTTTATGCAAGCTCAACCTATAATCTTCATTATTTGTGGTATCTGATGTACTCCAACACTAGATCCCAGGTTGATAGCCATCTAACAAACAATTTTTGGTAAGGGTATAGAAACCACAATGCCACATCATTTTCATGTTTCAAAAGTTATATCTAGCTCAAATTGTATATACTAAATGATTCTTCTCATCTCTTAATCTAGTTTCTCTCAGCTCCTTGTGCAAGTTCCACCTTGAATTTTTGTTATTTGTGGTACATGATGAACTCCTACACTAAATCTTGTGTTTGATAGCCATCGAGTAGCCATCCAACAAGAAATTTTGGGGAAGGGTCTAGAAACCAATGTGCCACATCATTTCCATGTTTCAAAATTCATGTCTAACTCAAATTTATAGTCAAATAATTCTTCTTATCTCTTAATCTTGCATTATCCATAGTTTCTCTCATGGTGGGTTCACTATGTGTTAATCCTCCATATTACATGCATTAAAGGACTAATTTAAAGTCCCTTATCGATGAATTTTTCATGGATAAAATGGCACTTGTTTTCTTTTCAATCTATGAATACCTCTTTTAAATCGTACCCTTTTGTATGTAAAAAATGTGTTAATAATCTAGTATTAAACCCAAGTGCTATGTTTATGTGTTTTTAAGTGACCCCCCTAACAGGTCTCTAAGCTCCTTGTGCAAGTTCAATCTAGAACCTCCATTATTTGCAGTTCATGATAACCGCCTATACTAAATCCCATGTTTGATAGTCGTGCAACAAGCGATTTTCAAGAAGGGTCTAGAAGCCACAATATAACACATTTTTATGTTCAAAATTTATCTTCTAGTACAAATTTTATTGTCAACTATTCTTCTTAGCACTTAATATTACATTATCCATAGTTTCTCTCAGCTTCTTGTGCAAGTTCAATTTAGAATCTTCATTATTTGCCATACATATGGACTCCTATTCTAAATTCCATGTTTGATAGCTATCCAACAACAATAAATTTTTTAGAAGGGTCGAGAAACCAAAATGCCAAATCATTTCCATATTAAAGTATTGTCTTTCATTAAACAAATGCATTGTATTATAACTTGGTGGCCCTTATCTTGTGCATTGCTTGTGGCATTGGAAATTTGACTGCTACTACATGTCTATTGGTATAATGGCCTTTGGCCCATCTTGCAAGAGGGCATAGTTGACTTCTCCTCAAGGATTTTCTAGTAATAGATGTCAATAATGACTTCCTCCCCACTAATAATGTATCCCATCCATCTCTAATCCCTCTCATAGCTTGTTTTGGTCTTCTCACACAACACTGCATAGTAATCAATGGTTTTCGTGTTATCCTTAGCTGCATGAATTGTGAAGCTATCTCTCATAGTTACAACATAAGCAAGCATGGTGGTTCATGGAATGCATCAAAGATCTCTAACAGGAAGCTTTATAGGTCTAATAATGTCACTAATGTAAGATTCTTGAAGTCAATATGGCACAAATTAGAATGCAAAATGGACAAAATCCTGAACGAGATTTGAACACCTATGTTGGGTCTTTCTTGCTAAAGCCATCAATTGATTAGAAGTTACATGTACCCTTTATGGGATTGCAATCCCCAATGATCCTTCTAGTTCACACCATTGGCCTTTTCCAACACAGACCCACTTTTTGCATTCAAAGTACTATGTTGGGGTACTGACTAGCCATTCAATGACATCTTGTCCCATCTCTCTTTTGCTTCTTGAAAAGTGCATACCTCATCACTACTCTGTCTCCATTGTGTTCACCGTTTTCACATCCCAAGACAAAGTAGTGGTTCTTCATGCTGCACACACAATTCATAGAGAAAAGCCTTGGTGAAAAGCACAATTGCACCCTGCTGTTACAAAATAAATTTAGATAGTAATAAAATAATGATGTGTAGTCAATGCAAAAGACACATTGACCTCTTGACTCAATGAAATGAAGCTAATCTAGTTACATACCTTGCTATAAGGTAAAAAGGCTATCTTGCTTTGAATTGCAAAGTAGCACCATTAGACCATACCAATGCCTCTTAACCTTATTTCCCAATCCAATTAGATACTAAAGGTGCAATAATCTCGCGATAATATACAATGTTGAAAAGAGGGCGGCATGTTATTTATTATTAGATATATAAATATTTGTACTCATTTTTTTGTTCCCCTCCTTTGTGCTAATAGTAGATGTGCATAAGAAGTGTGCACTGCAAATTGTGCCAATGCATCAATGTACTTCATAGTTTTCTACAAAATTTACAATAAAGATCACACATCATCTAGAAAGCTTGAGAGAAATTATTTGTACTGAGAGTGTTGCCATTGTGACATAAAATTGTCTATAGCAAACAACTTAAGGTGATGTTGGAACTAACTGCTGCTCCACATTGATGGATCTCTTTCTCTATAAGGTATGTCAATTCTCTTCTTTTTAAACTCCTTTCTTTGATTTCTCTATTGTGGCATATTCATATGTCCTCCATTTTAACTCCAACTCCATCAATGTTTTTGAACTCACACGAACAAAAGAGAAGCCTAGAAACCCCCCGCTCATTGCATTTCCCCAACATGCATAATTTTTTATGCCATTGGCATCCATCAATTTTTGGGCATACCACAAATGTCCATAGATAGATATCTAATAGAGTTATAAGTGGACCTCATTGCTTGACATCTTGTCTCACCTTATGCATGGTAGACAACACAAAGCAATCACAAGCCATACTATATTGTGAGAACCTCACCCGGACCTCATCTAGTTTCTCTCATCATCAACAGTAATTCTATGCAAACATGATAGATACAACATTAAGTGTTTTCCTCCTGCACCTTCCTCATATAGTATGGATTTAAATCTTGAAATGCCCAAACCTCAATGTCATATTTGGTGTTTTCCTCTTTGAATTTGCCAAGGAAATTCATATGCACAAAAAACAAGTTACTTCTTTCTAATCATTCTAAGTTTCTTACAAGAAGAGAAGCCTGTGTGGGCTATGACAATATTGTCCACTACGAGTACTACAAGTAATTCCATTAGCACTTTATGTACTATATACATTGCATGGTACTTTTAAAAAAGTATAGAAATAAGTATACAATGTATGTAGCCCTACAAGTAAATAGTACAATCTCTCAATGTAATATCAATACTATCTTGATTATACCTACTATCAAGATAACTACATAATCTTGACTTTTAAAAGTAAAGATAACACAACATAAACCTACCCCTAATGCATCCCTTAAGTGCATATAGTACAATAACCAATTGCACTAACTATACTAACTCTAGTACTAATACAAGAGTTAGTGTCATATTCACTAGGATTTAAAAGCTAGTACATTCTAAATTCTAATGAAGGTACAATTAATATTGATTCTAATGAATCTAATACATAGTTATACTATGCATAGTATGTACTTACCCAATCTAACTATATATATGGTACTATTTAGAGCATTATTAGTACTATATACATACTATGTGCTTATCTAACTATTAATTCTAACAAATCTAAATATATATAGTGCTATTTAGAGTATTGTTAGTATCGAATACATAGAATGAACTATGCATAGTGTATTCTTACAAATCTAACTGTATATATAGAGTGTTATTAGTGTTATTAGTATTGATACATAGAATTTACTATGGATAACATGTACTTATCAAATTTAACTATATATATATAGAGTACTATTGAGAGTACTATGTATTTATTATTGTTAATACCGAATACATGGGTTGTACTATGTAAAGAATATACTTATCAAATTTTGCTATATATATAGTACTATTGAGAGTGAGAGTACTATTAGTAGTGAATACATAGTATGTACGCACCAAATCTAGCTGTATGTATAGTAACATTTAAGGTACTATTAGTATTAAATAAATAGTATGTATTGTACATAGTATGCACTTAACAAATCAACAACAATGCACTCAAGAAGATCTCAAACAAAACAACATACCTCATCATCCTCTAGCAAATGCAATGCATGGCTTTCATATTGGTGTACTCGAATCCTCTTTCAGCATATGTCCTCCTTTTTGGGAGAGAATATATATATGCACACACACACACACATGTATGTATGTACACACACACACACACACACACACACACACACATGTAGGTATGTATATACATATATATACATATACAAGCATTGTTGAGCACCTTGTGCAGTTAGGGCATTGCGCACACCTTCTAGCTAGCAATTCTAGACTCTGTGCCACCAATCTGCCCGTGCCACTGTTCCTCCCCCCACTATACCACACAATCCACAATGACCCCTCGTAGTGGAGATGGAGAGGGAGAGAGAGAGAGAGAGAGAGAGAGAGAGAGAGAGAGAGAGAGAGAGAGAGAGAGAGAGAGAGAGAGAGAGAGAGAGAGAGAGAGAGAGAGAGAGAGAGAGAGAGAGGAAGCAGAGACCGGGTGAGTACAGAAACTAACCCCTAGGGTATATTTATATTTATATATGCACACACACACACGTATGTATGTATGTATGTATGTATGTGTGTGTATATATATATATATATATATATATATATATATATATATATATATATAGAGAGAGAGAGAGAGAGAGAGAGAGAGAGAGAGAGAGAGAGAGAGAGAGAGCATGGAACTTGGTGCCAATTTAGAGATTCTAAAATTAGAGCCTTTGTTGTAATAGCATTCACTACATGCAGGCGATAGTTCTTTAACAGACCGACTCAGATTTCAATCCAAGTATACTATTTTCTCTTGCATTACTCTTGACAACCCTTAGCCAAAAGTAATAACTTTTGAATGAGGGTGAGAGAGAGAGAGAGAGAGAGAGAGAGAGAGAGAGAGAGAGAGAGAGAGAGAGAGAGAGAGAGAGAGAGCCACACAAGTTTTGGTGGGTGCAGAACACCCTAATATTATATGTCATCCATATAAATATGTGTTTGACTATTGTACATAATCGGGGTTAAGGTACAGTGCCCTTTGAACTGCACAACCTCCCAGTTGAAGGCAAATGTTCCTTTAAGGGAGAACAACCAATGGATATACTATCCAATGCCCATCAATACACAACATTACTCAAACCGCTGACTAGGTAGACTCTTCGTCAACATATCTACAGGGTTATCATCTGTATGAACCTTGACAAGCTCTTTGCACTTGTCCTCAACTACCTCCCTGATAAAATGGCACCTGATCTCAATGTTTTTTGTCTTTCCATAAAAGATTGAATTCCATGCTAGCTGAATAGCACTCATGGAATTTGAATCTGTTACAAGGCTTGTATGGAAAATGATGCTCGAGATAGCCAAGAGGCTTTACAAGGCTCAAAATAATATGCAAAAATGTGGGAAAATAGCCAATAAGGCTTTACAATGGTGGCTTGTGAGTGCAAATTGAAATTATGTGCAAATTTCCCACTGAACAATCTAGCAATATCTATGAATACTCTAGAGTCTGCTCACTGATGTGGATATAGTTACGTCTCAAGATATGCACATGATGATGTGAAACCACATGTGAGCATAGGGACTGCTAACTCTGAGTAGGAACTAGTCCAGAATTTTTGATGCACTTCCTATTCCTGAAGGATGATGCCCGAAGAATGTGAAATGGACTACCCATCGGTTCTCAATGAAGTCCTTGCCCAGCTTTCACAATTCCAGATTGAAGATGCTCTGTCCAAGGTAGTCATACAATGCCGCTCCTCTCGTGATCATGGCAAGCGAGTGATGCGTCTATCTTTCCCAGCTTTTTCTCGTGTTTCCATTGCAGGCAATCCTGATGATGGGCGTGAAGGTACTTCGAAAGTCGAGTTTCCCCCTAGCAAAGCTGAGGCAATTCAAGATT
This sequence comes from Dipteris shenzhenensis, assembly GCF_047967505.1. NCBI lineage: Eukaryota > Viridiplantae > Streptophyta > Polypodiopsida > Gleicheniales > Dipteridaceae > Dipteris > Dipteris shenzhenensis. The sequence continues at coordinate 39,631,123 of NC_141596.1, read as the reverse complement.
GGCTTGCTACAACTGCTGCTTCGTGATTCCCTACAGATGCAAGTCTCCAATATTGGAGATCTACAACAGTCAACCACCAGCCTCAGTCACATTCAAATTATGACAAAATTACTACATCCGAACGAACCCATCCGATGCTCATGCTGCGTGTCATATTCTACTTATCCTGTTGGGCATTGTCAAGGTTTGGTACTGAGAGTTTTATTAAGATGTGTATATCATTTCTACAGGGATGTCCAATCATATTGTCTAAAGTGAAGTGGTCTTTTTGAATTAAACCCAAAGGGGAGGGAGGTCTAGGGATAGTTGATATTGAGCAAGCTAATCATAAGCTTGTTGCCTCTTGGATTGTCAAAGCTATTCTTAACCCTTTGGAATATTGGTCCTTGATTTTGCTCAAAAATACTATTCATATTCGGCCTCTCAGAGCCCCTAAGTGGAAAAAGTTTCCTCTTTTCTCGACTCTCTACTCCCTAGAACACTGTGCCACAACAAAAGGGAGCCCTTTATGGAGATTTCTTTGGTCTACTTTTGAGCAAATGAAGAGCTTCATTGTCTTTTCAGGTAAAGGTGCCTTTATGGAACTTGATTCAATTTTTTTCTCAATGATCTTCAATGATAAATCTGTGAATGATCAAGAATTATTGAGAGCAAGCCTGTTATTCAAAAAGAGCCTTCAATGCTGGGGAAAGTATGGGAGCGAGGAAACCTCAAATGGAAGTGCTGGCAAGAAACACAAAGAGAATTTTCACAATCAATAGGATTTAGTCATGAATAGAATTGCTCTCTACCAAGGTGAAACTCAATGGAAGGGTGGCTCTCAGCTAGTCTATAAGATGGAATTTAGTTGGGTGGGCAGTTACCTCTTTCTTCCCATACCAACACCAAATTCCACTATTGACGAAGCCTACAAGGAACTTAATAAAAGGTGGAGGTTTGAAGATATTGTGGCCATTTGAAAGAATAGATTTGAGAATATCTAGGAAAAAAATACACCAGAGAAAGTCTCAAATTTGTTATGGATGATACTCCACATGGACATATGGACAACTAGCAAAAGCTTTAGAATCAGACTTGAAAGAGCCGATGTAAAAAGAAACTAATGTATCGTTCACTGCTGCTGCATTCCGCATTTCCAGATTGTCTTCTGGTATTGAATTTTTAAAGTCTAGTCTTGAGAGCTCCACCTGGGGAGGTCCCACGATCGTGGTTGTCATGTTTCACGTTTGGGGCATAGAATGCACAATTGCACCATAGTCCCAATTGCCACTCTGTGGGAAGTTTCATGGGAACCTCTGCCAGAGAGAGAGAGAGAGAGAGAGAGAGAGAGAGAGAGAGAGGTGCAGCAAGACAAAATCAAATTAATGCATATAAACAATGGTAATTCATAGCAATAGTAATACAGTAAGATGATTCCTAGAATTATGTCCCCCCCTTGGCTATGTGCTCATTGTCAAATAGCATCAAATTGATGTTGACAAATAGCTAACATTTACAAGTAAATTTAAGCTAACTTCAACCTTCTTGTGTTAACAACTCTAGAAGTAGTGATAAGCTTTGATCTCAGTATTATTCCACATGCAATTTCCAATTTTTTCCTTCCATTAGTTTGCACCTTAGATTTCACTTACTTTGTCATTGCTTCTTCTCTAATGATATCATCATATTTCTCCATCTTTTTCATTATAATTCTCTTACCATAATTTACATTTAGCTTGCAATTGAAGGAGGTCACTACTAGAGGATTGTAGACTCAAAATAAGTTTTCTCCACCACCATAAAAGCAAGCAACATGTTGAATAATGTGGCAGATTATAGGGACTCTGACTAAAAGGGTTTTTCATAGAATGTGGTGAAAGTAAGGAAGTCATCACCTAATGTGGCAAATGTTTGTACAAAAAGAGGCAAACCATATGACTATATGTGTACTTTTGTTTTAGGGTGAGAGGGACCATGTATCCCAAAATTTTGGTGTCTTAGGCAATTATAGTTCTTCAAAATCAAAAGGTGAAAGACTGTCAATGTTTTTGGTACTTCATTTCCATAAAGTGCTTTAAATCATAGTTTTTGAGGAGTACACAATAAGATATGTGTGTGTGTGTGTGTGAGAGAGAGAGAGAGAGAGAGAGAGAGAGAGAGAGAGAGAGAGAGAGAGAGAGAGAGAGAGAGAGGGAGAGAGAGAGAGAGAGAGAGCTTTGCTAGCATGGATCTTTGGAAGGATTAATGACAAATTTATGTCCTAGAAATCTCAAGGTTGGCCTATGCATGTTTGGCTCAAAGTGGCACAATCCATCATGATTATAATGCATGTTTGGCTCAAAGTGGCACAATCCATGATTATAATGATCTCTTTTTCATACCTTTATTGCCATAAATTGCCAAAGCTTTGCATCAAGTACAACAAGCCATTAGATTTATGCTATGGAAAAAACTAGGCAATAAGTGAGGAGCATGCCTATTAGATGTTTGCTTACATATGGTCACTAAAAGATGGGCCCCTTTACTCTAAGATATGTGTGGATCTCATGAGCCATTGACGGCAATGGTGGCTGAAAAGCTCATAGAGAGGTTTGGACTTCTCAATGGTAAGAACAAGATTAATGGTACATGGTGGGATACAAGGAATTTCCCCCAATAGGTTGGGGTGGCAGTTGTACCTTTCTTTCTCATTTGATGATTTCATGGAACGATGTGTTGGCACATACTAAACGGAAGCCCTATGATCAAAGGTTGATGTTTAATTCTATGGTAGGGGAAGTGTTGGCTTTAGAGCATCTTACACAGGAAAGTTGGTTGAATGAGGAAGAGGAACACCTATTTCATTAATTTTGGACTTTTTCTATTGTTTTTGGACGAAGTGCAAAAATCCTTTCCAAATGAAAAGTTTACTTTGTGAAAATATCCTTCCCAAATCAAAATTTTACTTTGTGAAAATATCCTTTCAAATCAAAAGTTCACTTTGTGGCACTATCATATTCACATAAAAATCTTATTTTTTCAATCTATACTTTTGCACTAACATGCAAGAATTTGAAATAATCCTATTTTAGAAATTCTAGCTATTAATTTAATTATTTTTAACATTTTTCCTTAACGTGATAAATTTATAAATCCATCAAAGGAGACTTAAATATTTCATGTAAATAACATTGTCACTCGCAATATGCACAAATTTAAAACTTTTAATAAATAGAAAAAAGACATGATGCCATAAGACCCAAGTTTTGTGTTGAACCAAAGAATTATAATAGCAATTATAGCTATCATATGTTTACGTTGAGAAACGTTGCTCTCAGCTGGAGTCTTTGTATAAAATGATATAGATTGAACATATGTTTACAAAATTGTTGCTCTTAAAGAGTCTAAATTCGTGCCATCTACATTGACTGCCTGTTGTCTTATTGCTCAATGTGATAGTCACTTGCCAGGTGCCATCTACATTAACTCCCTATTGTCTTGCCAAGCCTTGCCCCTTGGGTGACATCCAGTGCATAATTTGCCTCTCATTTGACATAGGAAGTGATGACTCAGTACAGTTGCACCTAGTCTAATAATATGATTATAATTGTCAATTGGCTTCTTGCCTAGTATCCAAATTGAATCCTTCAATGGACTTCAATACAAAGCTTTAATCATGGGCATTCTTCATTTGCGCTGTCTCCTTCTACTTCCTCCATGGTGAGCATCCTTAAAAATTCGTGTATATGCAAAATACTTTGCTTGGTATTTTTATTTTTCCTTCTACCTCATAACCCATGCGCTTCTTTGATTTCTTTGCCCTTGAATGCCAAGACACTATGATTGTCTCCGTTGAAACTTGTGAGACCGGTTCATCATTTGGGAACCAATCCTTTGTTATACAATTAGTATACAATGTGTTGTTATCCATATTCTCCTTCTTGTCCTTTGGCTCATACCATACCACTGTAAATGTTGTAGCTCTCCCTTCATCATCTGTTTGCACATCAACTACTTTTGTAACCCAAAACTTCACATTCTCATATTCATCATCCGATGGCCGAACCACAACAAAACAATCGACCTCTATATCTACTTGTGGCATAAACTCTCTCTTCTTTGGTCCATAATATGGATGTGGGAGTAATGATACAAATTCATTTTCAAAGACTAGAGCTGGGCACAAATCATTATGAACATTTGGCCAAAATATATTGCATTCTTCCTTGACATCCTTTGAGCCTCGCATTCTCTCAAGGTCCTTTATTAATTTTTGTGTCTTGTTAATTACAGTGGTAGTGTGTTCTCTCCAAGTAGGCTTCGAATCATGATATCTCCGGAGCATTTCCTCTTTGTATGTAATAAATACTTGTAATCCTTCTATTTCACAGTTAGACCTCTCATTGAATCCTTGTATAGGAGCCCATGTTGGATGCCTTTCCTTGTGCTAGGAATTGAAGTTAAGAGACTATAAGGTTCTTCAAGTTCCCATTTTGTATCATGAGAATACTATTGCCATTACATTACTGGTTTTTCATCCTTAAAAAAAAAACGAAGGTAGTGTGGATTGGTATGACTATCAATTCATCACCACTCGTTTGTATGAAAGGTAGAATGAAGTTCTTCCAATCATAAATTCTTTTGCGCCTCTCACATACCGTACTTTTCTTACGACCACCAACTTGCCTCTGACATCTTCTTACCAAGTCATCTATTGTCTCCACATCCTTGCATTTAAGCTCTCTATAGACTGTGCTAAAAATTGATCGATATCATCATGTGTATGCCCATGCCCTTAAGTGTGTTATCCGACCAAGTACTTATCAGATGGGTGTTCCTCTTTGAAAACAAGTCAATACCATCTAGGTTCAGGTGCAGGAAAAGTGTTGTGCCCATTAGATATGCATTGCATGGTCGATTGAGCATTAAATACCATTTTTACCTTAATAGTGCGAAGCACATCCGTAAAAAAACACGCTCTTAGGTGTGCTATCTAATCATGTACTTATCGGATGGACACGCCACTTTGCATACAACTCAATTACATCTAGATTTAGATGCATGCAAAGTATTGTTCCCATCGGATATGATTTGCATGGTATATCATGCATTAAACACCGTTTGTGCCTAAGTGTCATGCATAACCATAAAAAAACACACTTTTAGGTGTGTTATCTGACCAAGTGCTTATCGGATGGGTGTACCACTTTGCATGCAACTCAATGCTACTGCTTTTGAGGTGCATGCAAAGTATTGTGCCCATTAGATTTGCTTTGCATGGTCGAGGGAGCATTAAATACCATTTTTTCCTTAGTGTCATGCACAACCGTAAAAAAACACGATCCTAGGTGTATTATTCAAACAAGTGCTTATTAGATGGGGGCACCTCTTTGCACACAAGTCAATACCACCTAGGTTGAAGTTGGTGCAAATTATTGTGCCCATCGGATATGATTTGCATTATCAATCACGCATTATACTCCATTTTCGTCCTTGTGTTATGCACTACCGTCAGAAAACGCGCTCCTAGGTGTGTTATCCAAACAAGTACTTATGGTATGGGTGTGTCACTTTGCATGAAACTCAACACCACATAGGTTGAGGTATATGCAACGTATTGTGCCCATCGGATATGCTTTGCATAGGAAATCACTCATTATATACCGTTTTTGCCTTGGTGTCATGCACAGCCGTAAAAAAACACGGTCCGAGATATGTTATTTGAACAAGTACTTATGGGATGGGCACGCCACTTTGCATGTAAGTCAATTTCACCCATTTGAAGGTGTGTGCAAAGTATTGTGCCCATCGAAAATGCTTTGCATTGTCGATCAAGCATAAAATACCGTTTTTGCCTTAGTGTCATGCACAACCATAAAAAAACACGGTCCTAGGTATGTTATGCAAACAAGTACTTATCAGATGGGGGCTCCACTTTGCATGCAATTCAAGTTCAAATAGGTTGAGGCAAAGTATTATGCCCATTGGATATGCTTTGCATTCTCGATCAAGCATTAAACATCGTTTTTACTTAGTGTCATGCACAACCATAAAAAAACATGGTCCTAGATGTGTTATTCGAACAAGTACTTATGGGGTGAGCATGCCACTTTGCATGTAAATCGATTCCAGTGAGTTTGAAGTGCATGCAAAGTATGGTGCCCATTGAATATAATTTTGCATTGTCGATAAAGCATAAAACACAATTTTTGCCTTAGTGTCATGCACAACCATAAAAAAACATGGTCCTAGGTGTGTTATTCAAACAAGTACTTATCAGATGGGGGATCCACTTTGCACACAAGTTAGGTTAAGGTGCGTGCAAAGTATTGTGCCCATCGGATATGCTTTGTGGTCGATCATGCATTAAAACCATGCTCTTAGGTGTGTTATCCGATCAAGTACTTATCGGATGGACATGCCACATTGCATGAAACTCAATACCACCTAGGTTGTGGTGCATGCATAGTACTGTGTCCATCAGATATGATTTGCATGATATATCAAGTATTAAACACCATTTGTGCCATGCAAAACCATAAAAAAACATAGTCCTAGGTGTGTTATTCAAACAAGTGCTTATCAAATGGGGGTTCCACTTTGTACACAAGTCAATACAACTTGGGTGGAGGTGTGTGCAACTTATTGTGCCCATTGGATATGCTTTGTATTGTCGATCAAGCATTAAACACCGTTTTTGCCTTAGTATCATGCATAACTGTTCAAAAAACGCAGTCCTAGATGTGTTATTCGAACAAGTACTTATTGGATGGGCACACCACTTTGTATGTAAGTCAATAACACCTAGTTTAATGTGTGTGCAAAATATTGTGACCATCGGACATGCGTTGCATTATCGATCAAGCATAAAACACCGTTTTTACCTTAGTCTCATGGACAACCATAAAAAAACACGGTCCTAGGTGTGATATTCAAACAAGTACTTGTTGGATGGGGGAGCCACTTTGCAGGCAAGTCAAGTGCAACTAGGTTGATGCATGTGCAAAGTATTGTGTCTATCGGTTATGCTTTGCATTTTCGACAACGCATTATACACCATTTTCCCGCTAGTGTTATGCACATTCGTTAAAGAACACGCTCTTAGGTGTGTTATCCAACCAAGTACTTATTGAATGGGCATTTCACTTTGCATGCAACTCAATACTACCAATTTGGAGGCACGTGCAAAGTATTGTGCCCATCAGATATGCTTTGCATGGTGGACCGAGCATTAAATACCATTTTGGCCTTAGTGTCATGTAGAACCATCAAAAAACACGGTCCTAGGTGTGTTATTCAAACAAGTACTTATTGGATGGGGATGCCACTTTTCACACAAGTAAATACTACCTAGGTTGAGGAACATGCAAAGTCTTGTGCCCATTGGATATACTTTGCATAGTCGCTCATGCATTATACACCGTTTTCTTCCTAGCGTTATGAACAATCGTCATAAATGTGTTTGCAGGTGTGTTATCTGAACAAGTACTTATGGGATGGGTGCGCCACTTTGTATGCAAGTCAACACCACGTATGTTGAGGCATGTACAAAGTTTGTGGCCATCAGAGAAATGTAGATGCGAGAATATTAGCAAATTCCCAATATGTGTATATGTGTGTGTGTGTGGCAAACAATTTTGATACAACAAAGTAAACACCTTGTGCACAAATCATGAAATTCATACCTTGAGTATTGTGTTGAAATAAACATTTAAATAGGCTTGTTAATGAGGATAAATATGTCCTTGTAAATATGCCCTTAAATAAAAGCACAGTTGTTGTATGAGCATGATAGGCTCGCTTTGACACTTGTGATTTTGCCCACATGTAAGTTTGCAAATAGTATAAAAAATTGTATAATAATATATTAATAGTTTGCAAATGTGTATGGCAAGTGACTAATGGAAAGTGGAAGTGAGAGTGGGGAGGGAGGAGTGGAATGGGAGAGGGGGAGGTAATAGGGGTGTATGATAATAAGTATAAAAAATAGTATAATAATATATTAATAGTCTGCAAATGGCAAGTGAGTAACAAGAAGTGGAAGTGAGAGTGGGGAGGGAGGAGTGGAATGGGAGAGGGGGAGGTAATAGAGGAGTAGGATAATAAGGGAGTAGAATGAGTGAGGGGAGTTAATAGGGGATGAAAAAGAGGAGGGTGGGATGGGGAAATATGGGATTTTGAGAAATGGAAGGGTGGGATGGGGAAATGGGAGGAGCATGGGACGTGGTGGAAATGTGGGATGGGAGTGGTGGCAATGGGGGAGGAAGAGGGGAGCTAATGGGAGAGGGGGGGAATGGAAAGCCAATAAGAGAGGAGGCAGGAAACCTAGTTTTTCTTATATATAGTCTTCCTTGCCTTCATTCATTCTCCCCTCATTTCATTGAAGCAAGAAAGCAAGGACGAGCAAGAAAGAAAGGAAGGAAGAGCAAGAAAGCAAGAAAGAGCAAAGTTACAAACTTTTTCCAAGTACTTGTAAAATTTTTTGATTAAATTTTTTTCTAAGTTTTGTAGATTTGTTTTTTTAAAATTTGAAGAGAGAGAAAGAAAGAGAGAGAGAGAGGGACTAGAGAGAGAGAGAGAGTAAGTTTAAAGAGAAGGAGAGGAGCCCTGGGGGCCATGGCCTCCAGGAGGAAGAGGGAAGTGGAGGGGGGAGAGAGAGGGAGGAAAAGAGGGAGGGAGGAGAGAGAGAGAGGTATGAGAGAGAGAGGTCCGAGAGGGAGGTGGGGGGATGGAGGGGAGAAAGCGGCTAGGGCAAGAGGGGGGAGGCAGCGGCAGAGGGGGGGAGAGTAGAGAGGGAGGCAGGGTAGGGAGGTGGAGGAGGCAAGGAGGGGAGGAGGTAGTGAGAGGCAGCAGCGAGAGGGAGGAGGTGGTAGGGAGGGGAGTAGGGGCAACTGGGGAGGGCAGAGGGGGGTGGCACAGGGAGGGCAAAGGGGGCGAGTAGGGGAGGCGTTGCACGGGGGTAGGGAGGGATGGAGGAGCGAGGTGCAGGGGGGAGGGTAGGGGATGCATAGAGAGGGCGGGGGTAGAGGCGCGGGGTAGGGGAGGCATAGAGAGGCAGGGGGGAGGGGAGGGGAGGGGAGGAGAGGCACTGCGGGGGTAGGAGAGGGCGGCACGGGGAGGGCAAAGGGGGAAAGTAGGAGAGGCACTATAGGTAGGGGAGGTAGGGAGGTGGGTAGGAGAGCTAGGGAGGCACTGCGGGTAGGAGAGGTAGCGAGGTGGGTAGGGGAGGTGAGAGGGGAGTGAGGGGAGTGAGTGGAGTGGAGTGAGTGAGGCGAGTGAGTGGGGATTGAGGCGGGTAGGGGAGTGAGTTGAGTGAGTGAGGAGAGTGAGTGAGGGGAGTGAGTGGAGGAGGGAGAGAGAGAGAATTCCTACCGGCCGTGGCCCCCAGGGTGAGACGAGTGAGGGGAGGGAGAGGAGAGAGAGAGAAAGAGGAGTAAGAATAGAGAGAGAAAGAGGAGAGAGTACAGAGAGAAAGTGAGGGAAGAGAGAGGAGTGAGGAGAGAGAGGAGTGAGGGGAGTGAGGGGAGGGAGGGGAGGGAGAAAGAAAGAGAGAGAGAGAGAGGAGCTAGAGGAGAGAGAAAGAGAGGTCCTAGCAGCCGCGGCCCCCAGGGTGAGAGGAGTGAGGGGAGGGAGAGGAGAGAGAGAGAATGAGGGGAGGGAGAGAGAAAGAGGAGTGAGGGGAGGGAGAGTAGAGACAGAAAGTGAGGGAAGAGAGGGGAGTGAGGAGAGAGAGGGTCTCAAACACAGTAATTATTCTTTATTGATAATGCAACTCACATTGGAGTTTGGTGGTCGTGGACATCTTTGCCAAGAAGTGCTTCTTTGCCAACTCAATGGCATCCGTCCATGGCAATGTGTCAGAGTAAGTATAGAATACAATTGTTGTCACTTCTTCACATGTAGATTGATATGCAATGCACATATTCACTCTTGTTATATGTTCTGATGTGTAGATCGGCTCAAAAGTTGGTAGGTGCTATCAACACAATAATGCGGCAACGTGACTTGGCACAACAAATAGAGTATATAACATGACAGGTATCACATCAAGAGGATAGCCACATCTACAATTATGGATGGAGAGTGGGCTACAATTGCTTTTTGGTACTTGGTCAAATTTTTGAGATACATAATGACACCACATTATCAACATATATGGACTTACATCTCTATGCATTTATAACATGTACCATTCGAGCAATCATTAAGGGCAACATTATGGACCCTCCCATAAGTCAAATATATAATGGCTCAGAGGAGTGCAAAATGAATGCCGTCAAAGAGTCAAAGGGGATAGAAGACCTCAACTCTACAAATGTGGCTTCATTGGAAGAATTGGGAAGCTCTTTTAATGTTAGGGTTATGATTCAACATAGACCTCAGCATCTTGAATTTGGTGGAGAGGAGATTGCAATCCTCTCTGTTCCTTCAAGTGAGGTCAATAACAACATTATGATGGCCATTCTCAGGTTTGATACAAACTTTTTCTATGCTTGATAATTTAATATTTTGATTAAATCTAATAAGCTAATATTCATTTATTTGTTGGTATAGTATAGTTATCTCACGATTTTCTAGATCAATACAAAACTATGTGTATATGTTGGATTCCCTCCTTTCTCCTTTACTTAGCGATAGCAGAAAAATGATAGCCGATGTTTGTAAGTGGTTATAGCCTTTACATTTAGATAGCATGTGAGTCTTGTTTATGGCATATCATGAGATGTAAGTATCATCACGACCTTTATTTTCATTTTTTACTATAGCAACATTGTGTTAAATAATAATGGTTCTTAATTATTCGTGTAGGGTACATTGGAGTCTGGTGGTTTGGGACCTTCAAGACAACTATTGTTGGTTTGTCAACTCGATTTGCAGGCTTTCATGGCTCAGTGCAAACATAAGTATTCTATTAATCCGTTGTTACTTCTATATTATGTATCTTATGTAATAGACACACTAAGTTTTTTTAATATGTCATGAGGCATTTAGTAGTAGAGCAAGAAGATGGGCATAGCTGTGGGTGGAGAGTTGCCCATAATTGCATGTTGATTTTCAAAGAAGTTTTCTCACTTAAGCCACTGGTCTGAGGGGGTCTTCCTCTAAGGGTGGAATGCTAAACTATTGGTTATATAGTATGTCTTAGTTGCTGCAAGGTCTCATCGGAAGATTCTTTAAAGCTCAAATATTCAGAGGAGGATATACAATTGTTTAGGGCTGAAATCATTTGAGACCTAATTGCTACCATTGGAATACAACATGCAACTAAAGCTATATCAGAGCTTGCATTTAAGGAAGAGGAGACTGAGTCTACTCCAAAAGCACTACACACTACAGAAGAAGTAGAGACTCAGTGTACACCTAGAGCACCATAGCCTCCACTGGAAGCATCAGAAGAGTTGCCACAGCCTCCGCTTGCATTTAAGGAAGAGGATACTGAGTCTTCTCTAAAAGCACTATACACTACGAAAGAAGTACACACTACAGAAGAAGTAGAGACTCAGTGTACACCTAGAGCACCATAGCCTCCATTGGAAGCATAAGAAGACTTGCCACAGTCTCCACTAGAAGCATCAGAAGAGTTGTGATGCATGTATGATGTTGTTTTTGTATATATGCAATGAGGAGCATATTCTGATGATGTTGTTTATTCCATGAGTATTATAGTTGACATTTATTTGTTGCAATGTAGTGAATCATGATGTTGTTTTTGTTGATTATACACCAATTTGTGACTTATTACTTAAGTGGCATTTACTCATGATATTTATATATTTATTTCATGCACACAATTTTATGATATGAATTTGTGATGATGTGATTATTTGGAAATATTAAATGTGTGATGAGAATTATGATATGAATGTGTGATGATGTGATTATTTGAAAATAAATGTGTGAAGAGAAGAACATAATAATTATTTGTAATATTTCACTTCAAAGTATCAATTCCCAATGCTCCACTCACTTAAAGTATAGCATTCCCAATGCTTTGCAAGATTTTATTCCAAACCTTTCATTACACACTATCGGTTAAAGTGTCAGTTGGACCGTATCCACTCTCTTAAAGTAGAGCATTCCCAATGCTTCAATCACTTTATTCCAACCCTTATCCTTATCATAGCAAACACACCGTGTGTTAGTGAACTTGTATTCTTCCATCCTAGTCCTTCCACAAACACTCTCTTATTTCTTACCTCCTAGTCCTTCTCAGTAACTTGTATTCTTCTTTCACTTTATGTCATTGTCTAATCCCTCACTTTCTATCACTCTTAAAGGAGGGTTGGCTCACTATGCATCCCTCACTATCGCTTTCTCACTCTCCTTCTCTCACTTTCCCTCCAAGACAATGGCCAATTACTACGTGACTTCATTTACTGAACTCAAATTCTGTCTTAGATCCCTTTTGTATGGACCCATGAAGGGAAAATCATTCGAGGAGGATATGCTATGCACATGGCTGCTTGATTTGGACTCAGTAGAAGAGGTGAATATCTCTTGCTTTCTTTCTCGCTTCTTTTAATCACTCTTTTGAACCTTCTTTTTGCTGGTGCGATGGAATCATCAGCTACATGGGTGGGATGTCAGTTATGTCATGCCTTGCAAATAATAGTGATGGCCTTTGTAGCAATGGCAACAAACTAGCAATAACCCTAAGGGGAGGACTACCCTTGAGGCATACATATGCAATGAAAGCATCCGTCCTGAGTGCTATAAACCCGGCATGTGTTGACATGCAGAAGATATTTTTCTCATCTTCGGACAAGTCTTGGAAAATTATGTGCAGAGTTTTGGTCCCTATGGAATGTTCCCACTTGATTGTTGGATGAGCAAATATGATCTTGATTTGGATTTGCTTCCATTGGATAAGCATTTGTGTATTGAGGTGATCTTCTGCTTGTAGAGTAGCCCCACAAGCTCTTGGTGCACCACTGTTGTGCATTGTAGTGGGGCTTCATTAGTGTTGTCTTCCATTGCCTCATTGTTGTTGTGCACTAGCAATTAGAGTTCAAGCTTGGAGATGATTATCTTTTGGGATTGCATCTCATCCATTTTTTCTTTGCTTTCTCATTTGCAAGGTGACCTTCACCTATTGAGGAATGTCTTCAGTGGTATTGGACCATTGGTCCAAGATGTGCTTGTGAAGTGCTGGCCTCTTTAGCGGCAGCAAGTTGGTCCTTTAAGATTCTGCATTCCCTTGTAAGCTCGTCAATGCTGAAGGCATGTACCACCAAAGACTGTTTCATGTCTTCAAGCTTGTCTTTGCAATCCTGGAGCTCTTCTTCTTTGTGAATTAGAGTAAGTCGAGCTTGTGCCAGTGCCTCCATTTGTTGAGCATGTGCGGAGGTCAAGGAGTTATAGTAGGTCTGTAGGATTGATGTTGCTTGTACTGTTGCTATCAGCTGTGTTTGGCTTTGGTGGAGGTTGGAGGTCACATCCCTCCAGTGCCTTCTATTGAGCTTGGAGAGCTTGGTTCATGCACACATTTTCTACCTCCTTATCATCTATTTGTACCCAAAGTGCCTTGACCTCTATGGCGATTGCCTAGAATTGGTCTTCAATTTCTATTGCAGTCTATTTGTCCAATTCTCTTGCATATTATTCCTTGGCCAAGCTAGTGGGATCATTTGGCTAGCTTGATGTTGGAGAATGATAGACGGTGATGAGGAGTGGCGATACTGATGATACAAGTGGTGCCCATGTAGCCATCCTGATGATTATGTAGTACTTGTGGGGGGTTATTCGAATGGTATTTCAGTTCGCTTGAGTACAATAGTGATACTATTGATCTTGCACTAACTCCCCTTATGGCTCATGGAATTGCATGGCATCAGTGGGTGGTGTTGGTGCTGATGTAGCCTCAGGCTGTAGCCTCAGGCTATAGTGCCAATCTTGCCTTAGGCTCTAGTGCCGATCTTGCCTCAGGCTCTGGTTGCTGCTGTTGTTGGAGATATATTGGTTGCAATTGTGCACCAAGATGTAGCATCTCGTGGGGCAATTCCTCAATTTTGACCTCCAGAATAGGCATTTCTTCTGAGGTATCTACATTTGCCAATGTGATGGCATACTGGTGAGAAGGGATTGTCCAACTCCTCAATTGGTTTTGGTGACTGGGGCAGAGTCATTTCTCATTACTGTAGCTCTTTTTTGATGATTATAGACAATAAGTGTGGAATTTTACATTTTTGGCCTGATGAACCATCTAGTTTTTTTGTGAAGAAGATGAGTAAGTATTGGATCCAGTCTTGCTTTAGTTTCCTACCTTAGCAAAACAAATGTGCGGAGTGGAAGGGATCGATTCTTACCGGACATAACCCCCAAGATTATGGATAGGAATTGTGCTGCTTCCTTGAGGTGAGGGTTAAGGATGGTGCCATCCCTATGGAATAGTGTGCCCTTGGCGAGGAGAGGCTGTGTAAGAAAATAATACGATGTCCGTGTTCAACAGATAATAGGATCTCATACGCAAGAGAGAAAAACAAATAGTATGGAGAATAAAAAATTTGATTACTGTAGAACTGATACAATAGATGGCGCTGCCTCCCAACCGTGCGCTCTTGTGAAAGAAGCTTCGATGGTGAGCTGGAAACAGTAAAGGACGGAGGCTGGATGCTAAGGAATCAGGGTTGCTATAGCTAGTGATGAAATGGGCTTCACGGGCTCGCTTTTATATAGCCACCAGTCATAGTCAGTTAGGCTCAATCGGGTGACCGACCCAGTTTGCCCAAAACAGTCGACTGGAGGTCAGTCCCAAAATAGGCCACCGACCACATGATAGAACCGGTGCACAAAATAGAGCAACTGACCTACAGTTCACGGCCCATAGCCATCTGCCATCATCTGGGACTCCAAACAGGCCCCGCAACCCGAGAGTCGATTGACCCGGGAAATTCTCCGTCTACCCTCAATGCGGTCGGATGCCTTCCCGCACTTGCATGTAGCCTAGTTGGCAGTGTACCAACTCTATTTGAAGCCATCCAGCCATCAAGCCACACATGGTCCCCATCTGGTGTAAACCAGGACCTACCAGATAACCGAGCTACTCAAATGCCTTCTCCTCATATGGGGGGCTTACAAGTAGAGTTAGCAGTTTCCCGCATAGTTACATGAGAGTGGAGCATTGATATCTAACACCCCCCCTCAATGTCCACCCGCAAGTGAACTTACTTTTTCAACCCAATGCCAGGTCGATGAAGATGCCTCTCCAGCAAGTCTCTTCCAATAGCCTTCATGAAGATGTCTGCAGCATTCTCTGTAGTCGAACAGTACACCAAGTTGACCTCTCCATCCATGATGAGCTCGCATACAAAGTGATATTGAATCTCAATGCGTTTTGTGAGAGCGTGGAACACAGGGTTCTTTGCAATCACCATGCAACTCTGATTGTCACATAACTCCGCAGGCTTGTTCTGCACTACACCCATGTCCCCCAAAATCCTCCTCAACCACACTGCCTTGCAAGAAGTAAAGCATGCAGATTTGTACTCAGCCTCGGTAGAAGAAAGAGCAACTGTAGGTTGCTTCTTGCTGACCCATGACACAGCTCCAGATCCAAGTGAGAAATAGTAACCTATCACTGATCTCCTGCTGTCCACGTCTCCTACCCAATTCGAGTCACAGAATCTGATCAAGATGTTTCCCTTGGTATAGGTGATGCCATAATCAAGTGTGCCTTTGATGTATTTCAACACCCGCGTCCCTGTCCTCCAATGGTTCTCCCAGGGCTTATTGGAAATCCTGCTTAGTACACCAGTTGCAAAACTGATGTTCGGCTACGTGTTGCATAGGTAAATCAAACTGCCCACAAGTCTTCTGTACTTCGCTTCGTCCACCAGTGGTGATGAATCCTCGTTTGAGAGCTTCACATCAACCTCCATAGAGGTACCAACTATCTTGCACTCGGCCATGCCAAATGCCTTCAGTATCTCTCCAGCATACTTCAGCTGTGAAATGAAGATCTGTTTCGGCTCCTACCAAACTTCAATCCCCAAACAGAAATGCATCAGTCCGAGGTTTGTCATTTCAAACTCTCTTCCTAGCAAATGCTTTGTCTACGAGATCTTCTCTTCATGGTTCCCTGTTATGACAAGGTCATCCACATAAAGGACCATGATCATACACCTACCTCCTTCTCTAAAGATATAAAACTTTGCATCTGATGGGCTCCTCCTGAACCTGTTTTGCAAAAAGTAGGCATCAATTCGCTGGTATGATGCTCGTGGGGCCTGTTTCAGCCCGTAAACTGCCTTCTTCAGTTTACAGACTTTACCTTTTGAACCGGGGATCACAAAACCTAGTGGTTGTTCCATGTATACCTCCTCCTTGAGATCCCCATTCAGAAAGGCGGATTTTACATCCATCTGAAACACTGGCCAACTTCCCTGGGCAGCTAAAGACAAAACACTGCGAATTGTGGTTAGTCGAGCTATGGGAGCAAAAGTATCTTGATAATCAAAACCATGTACTTGTGTGAATCCTTTTGCCATGAGCCGAGCCTTGTACTTATCCAACGTGCCATCGGACTTGTACTTGGTCTTGTACACCCACTTGGTGCCGATTACCTTGCGTTTTGGTGGACGATCCACAAGGTCCCAAGTGTTGTTCTTCATTATGGAGCCATACTCCGACTGCATAGCCTCCATCCACCTATCATCACCCTATGCCTCTTCAAGACACTTGGGTTCATCAGCATGGATCACCTCTATCATCAAGGCATAGTTGACCAAGTGTTCCTGTGCCCTTCTTTGCTCCTCTAATCTCTTGGACCAGATGGTTCCTCCTCAATGGCTGGAGGTTCTCTGCTATCCAAAAGCTACTTTACCCACTTCGGGAATGGCCGTTGCCATTGTGGTTCTGTAGGCTCTTCTTCATCTTCTTTATCTTCAATCCTCCCAAGCACCATTGGGGGAGTTTGGTCTGCTGTTGGTGGTGGTACTCGATGGATATCCTGGTCCTGGTTGTCTGGGAAGGAAGCATCCTCCTCCAATTGATGCGGCTATTTTGAGAAGACCACATCATGACTTACTATTACCTTCTTGGTAACAGGGTTATAGAGATGGTAACCCTTCGCCTCTTCACTGTAGCCCAAGAAAATACACTTCCGGCTCTTCGGTTCCCATTTGGTCTTGGTAGCATTAGGGACATGCACAAAACAATCACATCCAAAAACTCTGAAATGTGCAGCTGAAGGTTTCTTACCAAAAAAGGCATGCAGTGGAGTCATCCCCCATTCACAGTCTTCGTGTAGCTACAATTGAGAATGTAAACTACAGTGTTACATGCTTCAGCCCAGAAAGTCTTTGGCAAATCTTTCCCTTTCATCATACTCCGGCCCATTTCCCAGATGACGCGCATCTTGTGTTTTGCTACTCCATTTCGCTGTGATGTATGTGGTGAGGGTTTCTACCTCTTGATCCTGTGACTTTTGCAGTAACTTTTGAATTCAGTCGATGTGAACTCTCCACCTCTGTCTGATCTCAATTTCTTCACCTTCCTCCCCGATTCTTTCTCGACCATTACATGCCATTCCTTGAACCTACTAAAAGCCTTGTATTTAGTCTTCAGGAAATATATCCATATCCTTCTACTGTAGTCATCGATCAACGTCATAAAGTAGTAGGAACCACCCAAAGCTTCCATCTCCATCTTTCCGCAGAGGTCCGTGTGAATGAGCTCTAGAGGAGCCTTTGCCCTACTAGCCTCTTTAGGAAAGGGATGCCGATGCTACTTGCCCATCATGCAAGCTTCACATACATCGGGCAGATCTGAAATTTCTGGTAGGTCTGCAATCATTCCACTTTTATACATCTCCTTCAAAGAACTGAGGTTTAGATGACCAAACCTCTCATGCCACAGCTTAGTGTTCTTCACATTGGCTTGAGCACTAAAAGTTGAGAGTTCTAGATGTTGTTGCATTGTGTACCTTTACCAATGACCTTCCCTTGAAGATCCAGAATCTGTGCACCATTCTTATGGAATTGAACTTTGAGGTCCCGATTCGTGATTGCAGAAACGGACAACAAGTTTCTCTTGATATCTGGCACATAAAGAACATCGGACAACTATTTTACAACTCCATTTGACTTGAGAGCAATCGTACCTTTTCCTTTCATTTTGCATCATTGCTGACTGCTACCAGGATGTCATTCCCTATCGGCTGTAGAGAGGTATACCAATCCTTCTGACTGGTCATGTGGTGCGATGCACCACTGTCAATAATCCAAGATTCATCTGCAGGTACATGAACTGCATTCATGCAAATCTCCTCAATTGCTATGAACAGCTCTATTGGTACTGCCTGCATGCTGTTGCTAGACTCTTTCTTTACTCCGTTCTTCTCATTCCGTTCTTCTCATCTGCAATCTTTTTGTAGCACTCATTCTGCTTGTGCCCTGCCTTGTTGCAATAGAAGCACTTGATCTTCTTCTTTCTCTTTTTATCATCAGAAGAAGATGGGTTACCAGAGTCCTTACGCTTACCTTTCTTTGATCCAGTCCAGAAAGCCGCAGTCCTCATCTTTTGATGCATCTCCTCCTCTAGAAGCATCGCACCACACTAAAATCCTCAAAGTTGAGAGGTGAATTTCTATTCTGCATATTGAATGCCATAACAAGACCGTCGTACTTTGGTGGTAGAATCCGTATGCACCTTCGTGCTAGATTCTCACTGGTGATGGTGATGCCAATCGCAGTCATCTGATCGCACAGATTCTTCACCATGGTGATGAGCTTCTCTGTTGCTTCACACTTAGACAGTTTCTCATTCGCAAGTTGAGTCTCCAGATTCCTGGTCTCATACTGATTTTTCAAGATCATCCATGCCTCCTCCGCTATAGTAACATGTTGAATTAATGCCATGATGGAATCACTTACACTGCAGATAATAGAACACAGTGCATCTGCATTTCTTCTTGTCCATGTGTGAATCTGATCCACAGTTGGTACTATCTGTTGTCTTGCATTGGCTGGATCCGGTCTCGCAACCGACCTCACATCCACCCTAGTAGCAGTGTCCCAAAGATTGTATGTGCTTAGGATGGTCTTCATCTTGAACTTCCAGAGTGGATAGTTAGAGCCGTCCAACTTTCCTCTTTCGCTGAACGGTGGGATTCGCAGACTTGCGGGCTGGGCCATCTCTCACAATTTGCTCACAAAAAGAAACACACTACCAAATCTTCTTGCTAGAGTCCAAGCTCTAATACCATGTAAGAAAATAATGCAATGTCTGTGTTCAACAGATAACAGGATCTCGTATGCAAGAGAGAAAAATAGATAGTATGGAGAATCAAAAATTTGATTACTGTAGAATTGATACAATAGATGGTGCTGCCTCCCAACCGTGCGCTCCTATGAAAGAAGCTTCGATGGTGAGCTAGAAATAGTAGAGGACGGAGGCTGGATGCTAAGGAATCAGGGTTGCTATAGCCAATGATGAAATGGGCTTCACGGGCTCACTCTTATATAGCCACCAGTCATAGTCAGTTAGGCTCAATTGGGTGATCGACCCAGTCCACCCAAAATGGTCGACTGGAGGTCGGTCTTGAAATAGGCCACCAACCACACGATAGAACCGATGCACAAAATAGAGCAACTAACCTATGGTTCGGCCCACAGCCATCCAAGATCATCTAGGACTCCAAATGGGCCCTGCAACCTGAGAGTGGGTTGCCCTGGGAAATGCTCCGTCTACCCTCAATGCGGTCAATCATGGGATGCCTTCCCGCACTTGCATGTAGCCTAATTGGCAGTGTACCAACTCTATCTGAAGCCGTCGAGCCATCAGGCCACACATGGCCCCCATCTGGTGTAAACCAAGACCTACTGGATAACCGAGCTACTCAAATGCCTTCTCCTCATATGGGGGGCTTACAAGTAGAGTTAGCTGGTTCCCGCGTAGTTACATGAGAGTGGAGCATTGATATCTAACAGGCTGTACTTTCAGAAATTTAGCATCAACAAGCCATATAGGGTGTTTGGCACGTTGTGTTAGGAGTGAGAAGGCCCTTTGAATGACTGTATTATCGAGGTTAATGTTAAGTGGGTTCTGATGTACAGTGATGGTACTGTACTTGCCAACCTTTGCATTGCTGGAGTGGTAAGAATGGAGAAAGTCCCTGATGTATGTCATCATTGTAGGACTGTCCTCCAAGGATTTTAGGCTCTCATACAAACAGCCCAAACCCTTTTGCTCCAAGTAAGGTGTTGTTGCCTTGGGAAGAGCATAAGTCAATGTAGGTGGCCACACAAGTTCCAATGACTGAGCCCCGTTAATGGTTGTGTAGGCCAATGATGACTGGGGTGGCATTTGTTCTTCTTGGTCATGCATTGAATCCTCCTCAGAGCTATCGCTATGGACCACAAATGCCTGTGGTCATCATGGTTGAGAGGATGTAGATGGCTACAAACTTTGGAGGACATTTTCTGTGCATCCTCTTTAGTGGTGGCATTTTTTTTGAACCTGCATCCATGTGCATATGGAGTACTATTGATCATTATATTAGTTGGCATGCATGTATGACATTTGTGTGTGTTTGTCAGAGATCTTATTTTTACACATGCTTTGAGAGTGTGGAATGAAAGTGTATGGCACAATTATTTATGCAATCGATTATGTGTCTAAGTGAAAGCGTGTGAGTGCACGTGACCTAGTAGCCAGTTATGGACTAACTATATGAATATTTTTTTTGTTGGGATTTCATAGGACAGCTAGAACTCAGGCATCACTTCTGAGCCCTAGGTTGAAATCAATTGATGCTACCTATATGTGCGAAGACTACATATGCAAGTGAGTGCTCATGATACAATCTAATCCTAAATAAGGAAGACTTGGGTTTCCCAAATGTTTGTTTTTATTGGGGATGGCTTGCGTATTGAAGTAGTAGTGCTTTAGTCAGCTCTCGTTTATTGTTGTGTTGAATTGGACTCCATCCAATGTTTCTAGTAGCATAGATCTAATGGGTTTCATCTTTCTTACTCGGTAGGGTCCTTGACCTAGATACTTCAGTTTCCCCTTGTGTACTTTGGAATTGTAAATTGTATAACAAGACCAAGTCACCTTCCTTGATGTCTTTCGCTTTAAGATTTCTATCAAACCATGCCTTTCTTTTGTGGCTTTCATTTGTCATGGCATGGTAGGTGACTGGTCTTGTCTTTGTATGCTTCTCCGGTTGATAGAGTCTTTCTTTCAAGGATTCATGATCTCCCATGCATTCCTATACTGCTATGCATACGCTTGGTATTGCAAATTCTAGTGGGACCATAGCTTCAAGGTGGTACGCCAATTGAAAAGGCATGTTCCCTGTACTGACCTTGAGTGTGGTTCAGTATGCCCATAAGGCTGCATTTAGTTTTTCTTCCCAATCAGTATGTTGTGATTCTACTACCTTGGTGAGGATAATGCATAATATTTTGTTGGTGGATTTGGCCTGTCCATTCCCTTGGGATAGTAGGGTGTGCTTTTTCTGTGGATTATCATAAAGCCAGACAAGAGTTCTTGGATTACCTCATTGACAAAATGTGTGCCTCTATCCAATATAATTTCAATGGGGCATCTGAATCGGGTGATCACATTCTTGTATAAGAATCTTGCTATGCTTTTGGCATCTGCCTTTCTAATTGCTTTAGCTTCAGCCCATTTTTGTAAAGTAATCAGTGGCCACAATGATGTAGCGTGCCTGTGTTCCCTTTACTCTACTGGATGGATGGGACCCACATAGTCAATCCCCCATTGTTCAAATGGTTTAGTGCAACAACTATTGTTAGGGGATTGAAGTCTCTGTTTTGTGGTTTAGTAGTCCGTTGGCATACATCACAGCCTTTTACATATTCATAGGCATCTGCCCAAAGTGTTGGCCACCAGTAGCCTATGAGGAGGACTTTTCTTGCTATGGCTTCCCCTTAGAAGTGTCCTCCTACAATGCCTTGATGGACTTCACTCAGGATTGGCATGATCTCTTGAGGCATTACACATCTTCTTAATACCTGGTCCTTGCCCATCTTGTACAGTTGTTCTCTAATGAGTTGATAGGGTGGAGCCTTTAAAATTAGTTTTCTGGCATCTACTGCTTTCATTTCAGGGGGTGGTATTCCTGCCATTAAGTACCTAATGATATCTCCACACCACTCTGGAACATCATCTATTTGAAATAGTGTGGCATCTGGAAAGTCATCTTCTACTCCAGTGGCTTCTTCTCTCGACTTGACACGAGACATGTGATCGGCAATGTAGTGTTGGGCACCTTTGCGGACCACTATTTTGAACTTGAATTCTTCAAATGAGAGGATCCATCTGGTTACTCTTCTTGTTGTACATGGACGGTTCACAAGATAAAGCGATGCTTGATGGTCGGTGTAGAAGACAAAATCATTTGCCAGTAGATAGTGCCGAAATTTCTTAGCACTATATACAATTGCTACGGCTTCTCTTTCTGTGGTGGTATAGTTGACCTCTGCATCATTGAGTTGTTGGCTGGCAAAGTAAAATGGATAGTCTTTCTTATGTTCACCAGGTTGACAAGGCACACTCCCAATTGCATACTTGGATCCATCACTATGAACATGAAAATCAATATCCCAATTAGGAGATATTAGGATGGGTGCTGTCATTAGGCACCACTTTAAAAGCTCAAAGGCTTGGTTCCACTCTTCTATCCATACGAATCCCACTAATAATTTGTAAAGTGGTATGGCTATCATGGCATACTACAAGATAAATCTTCGATAATAGCCGGCATGTCCCATAAAGACCTGTACACCTTTGGAATTTGTAGGAGGAGGCAATTCCATGATGACTTTGATTTTGTCCATGTCAGTTGCAATCCCATGTTGAGAAACGATGTGTCCCAAAACAACTCCGTGCGTGACCATGAACTGGCATTTTGTTGGATTTAAGGAGATGCCATACTCCTTGCATTTGATTAGTATTGCTTCAAGACATTGGAAGTCATCTTTTTTGTCAGAGTGGATGCACAAATCATCCAAGAACACCTGTAAAAACTTATTCAAAAATGACTTGAAAGCTATGAATATGACTCACTGGAATGTGGTTGGGGCATTACAAAGGCCGAATGGCATGACTCTATATGTAAAAATACCCCATTCTATAGAAAATGCTGTTTTTGATTGGTCTTTAGGAGCAATTAGCACTTGGTTATAGCCATTGAAGCCATCCAAGAAGCTATATATTTCGAAACCTGCCACGTTTTCCAGTACTGTTTTTGTTAAGGGTAGGGGATAGTGATCCCTAATTGTGGTGGCATTTACATTCTTTAAGTTTATGCATATTCTGAGCTTCTTGTTGTGTTTAGGCACAATGACAATGGGTGAAACCCAATCAGTGTGCTCTATCTCATGGATGAATCCGACATCTAAGAGTTTTTATAGATAGTCATAAACCATGGTGCCATACTTAGGATTCATGCGATAAGGTCCACATACCTTAGGGTGGGCACCTTCCCTTATAGGTATCATGTGTATTGCCACGTCTGGTGAAATTCCTTTCATCTCTTTGTATTACCATGCTAGGCAGTCACGGTATTCCATTAGGAGTGCTTTGAGTTTGGTTTCATCTTCCTGTGTAAGTTGTTTCCCAATGAAAGCCAATTTTTATTCCAGTCCCTCATAGATTGGAGTTTCTCCAATGCTGTCGATTTCTTGAACTTCAGATTCTCTTAGTGGTCTTGGCATTGCTATGGGGACACTGCCACTTGTGTAAATCTTGAAGTACTCTGGCACTTCTCAAAGATCGGCCTCTGATGGTGTTGAACTAGCCTGACATGTGCCATGTGTACTAGGTGGCATACTCTTATTTACCAATTTGTTAGGCTCTTTTTGAGTTTCTTTTTCTGAAGTCTTTTGATCGAGCTTCATCTGCACATGTGGCTTATACTTTCAAAACTTCTTATGTTGGGAATAGTGGGGTAACTTTTCCACTAGTAAGGTGTTCCCAAGTAAGGGTTCATTTGCTTCGCATACTCCTTCCAGTCCCTCAGGGGACCATTCAAGAGGTGGTGGTTCTGATTTTGAGGGAGATGGCTTTGCAAGATACAATTCGACAATCCTTGTTTGGACTCATTTGAATTCATTGAAGTGTTTGGCCTTCGCTTTTCTGTGATTCCCTCCATCTTTCTTGTGGGATCTTCTGCTCTGCTATTCAACTTTGGAGGTTCAATTTTTGGGCGCTCGACTGCCATTAGGGCATGCAGAATGGCTAGGTCATTGTCAAAGATTTGATCTTCAATTTTAGCATTCTCAGCCTCAGTTTTAAGGTCCCAAGGAAAATATGAGCCATCATTGGTATGGGTACCTTCTTCGGGTTCATTATCCCACTCGAGGTCAGCCATAAAGAATGGCACCTCTAGATCAATTGGCTCTTCATGTGTGAGTGGACCCCACAGCAAAATGGACTTGCAGAAAGGAAAAACAGGCATATTGGAGAGGTATCTCGGGCCATGCTAAATGAAAAAGATCTACCAGATTATTATTGGGCTGAAGCAGTTGCTACAGCAGTTTACATAATGAACAGGACTCCCACTGCAGCGATACATGGCATGATGCCAGAGGAGATGTATACTGGTAGGAAACCATACATTTCTCATCTGAAAATTTTTGGTTGCATTGCCTATGTTCATGTGCCAGATGAGTTGAGGTCCAAGTTGGATCCAAAAGCTGAGAAGTGCGTCTTTATTGGTTATTCTCTGCAGCAGAAAGGGTATAGATGCTATAACCCTTCTTCTCGTAAGTTTACAGTGAGCAGAGATGTTCTTTTTGATGAGATGAGTAGCTGGTATAAACCAGTAAATGTGATGATTGATGTAGATGCACAAAATGGCAATGCTGCATAGAATTCAATGCAAAAGTAACAAAATATCAGTGGACCTACAGTGTCCTCTAGCAGTGGTTCACATACTTCACCATGGATAGGTAGATTGAGATCAGGAGAATCTCCTCAAAGCAATGCAGATAGTGGTACGCAAGTATCATGAAAAGGAAAAGAGAAGGTAAATCAGCCCATGTTTGATGTGAATGCAGGTCACTCTTATGTGGATGGTGAATCCAATGGCTCAGAACAGAGCATTGATGATGAGTTGGGTATTCCTTTTGTTGTTACACCTAGAGTAAGGAAGATCAGGGATGTTTTGAGAGCACCTGGAAGTGAGCCTATTTTGCACAGGTCTACCAGATCTAGATATCCTATGGATACGCTAAAATATGATGGATTTACAGCCATTCACTATGCCTATATGGTCAAAGTGATACAGGAACCAGAACCCACTTCTTTTGAGCAAGCCATGGGAAATGAAAAATGGGAGAAAGCCATGGATGAAGAAATGGATGCCTTGAAAGCCAATGCTACATGGGAATTGGTGCCTTTGCCTAAAAACAAGAATGCAATTGGCTGTAAGTGGGTTTATAAGATCAAGCACAATGCAGATGGTTCTGTGAATAGATACAAGGCAAGATTAGTTGTCAAGGGGTATGCACAGACATATGGCATTGATTATGAAGAAACATTCAGTCCGGTTGCAAGGATGGCAACTGTAAGAGCAGTCATTGCTATGGCTGCATCAAAGGGATGGTCTTTACATCAGATGGATGTAAAGAATGCCTTCTTGCATGGTGATTTGCAAGAAGAGGTCTTTATGGAGCAGCCAGCAGGTTATGTTCATGCTATTCATCCTAAGTTTGTTTGCAGGTTGAAGAAAGCCTTGTATGGCTTGAAGCAAGCACCTAGAGCATGGTTTGACAAGATAGGACATTATCTTGTCACTATTGGTTTTCAGATTTCCAAGGTAGATTTCTCACTCTATGTGAGAAAAATAGAGAAAGGGATTATGCTGCTTGTCATTTATGTTGATGATTTGATCATCACAGGTGATAGTGATGAAGATATCCTTCATGTGAAAATGCTATTGAAGCAGAAGTTTGAGATGAAGGATTTGGGAGAGCTGCGTTATTTCTTGGGCATTGAGGTGATTAGATCACCAAGTGGGATACAGCTCTTGCAGAGGCAGTATGGATTGGACATGCTGTCCAAATATGGGATGACTGGCTGTAAGCCTATTTCAGTTCCTTTGGAGCAGAATGTGAAGCTGAGCATAGATGCAGGTGAGCTTCTGGTGGAAGACCCTACTATGTACAGACGCATAGTAGGAAGTTTGATTTATATGACTATTACTAGGCCAGATTTAAGCTATGCTGTTGGATTGGTAAGTCAGTTTATGCAGGCTCCAAGGAAACCGCATTTGGATGCGGCTAGACGCATACTCAGGTATGTGAAGTCCACATTGCAGTATGGACTATTTTATGAGGCTGGGGTTTAGATACAGTTGCATGGATACACTGATGCTGATTGGGCTGGTAGTACTTCTGATAGACGATCTACCAGTCGATATGTGTTCTCTTTTGGGAGTGCTGCAGTCACGCAGTAAGAAACAGCCTACAGTTGCCTTGTCGAGCACAGAGGCTGAGTAGAGGGGTGCAGCAATGGCTGCCTGTGAGGTAGCTTGGTTGCATAAGCTACTTTATGATATGCATCAATCTACAGATGGGCCAGTTGTCATTTATTGTGACAACATGAGCAGTATACACTTGGCAAATAACCCAGTCTATCATGCTAGAACAAAGCACATTGAGGTGCATTATCACTATGTGCAGGAGAAGGTTTTACTAGGTCTTATTGATCTAGTTTATGTCAGCACAGAGGATCAGGTAGTTGACATATTCATGAAGGCATTGGGCGCAGAGAAGCTGCGCAAGTTTAGAGACTTGCTTGGTGTGCAAGAATTGGGATTGAGCTCGAGGGGGAGTGTTGAGATATCGAGCTCCACTCGCGATATGCCAGGGTGACCGTTGTGCATTTATGTCACCGACTTGTTAGCTATAGATGCAGTTGGTACACCACCCATGGATGATAGCTATCCTTATCTACTCTAGTTTGTGGCTCAGTTAGTATGCCACCTTAGTTAGTTGAGTTTAGTTTGAGACCCACATATAGGGTTCTTCTATTTCTTTGTACTAGAGTTCTTTTGGCTTTCACAAACTAAGAAGAGGAAAAATATTTTCAGCCTCCACCTGTGTGTATTCCCCCATTGTGTATGTGAGAAAGCCGCAAGTGAGACTCCTTCCCTCTCTCCCACTATCATCACAGGGGAGGGAAAAACTTGACGGATGGAAAACTTTGATGGAAACCCAAGAGGAGGAAGAGATAGTCAGCTTAAATCTCTCCAAGTTTTTCTCGATGTAGCGGGATTGTTGATGGTGAATGGACGGTGGGTGGATGGCTAGGTTATTGCTATGAGAAGGGCTCAAAATAACTCACCATGTGAGGATAGGAGTAGGGTGGTGGTCAATGGAGAGGGAGGAGTGTCTTGCGTAGGGCTCAGAATGGGGAAGAAGATGGAGACAAGATGTGAAAGAAGAAGAATGAGAGGGTGGAGTGGGCTTTTATAGGAAATGGGTGTAGGTTTAGGGTTAAACCCTAAACTCTTCCCGAGTTCTAACTTTTCATGGTTAGCTCGGATCGCTTTTCTGTAAAAAGGTGAAATGATCAAAATTGCAAGCTTTACGTATTCAGGTCCATTACCTAGCCTGATTTGTTCATCAAGTGGCTTATTAAAGCAAATTTCTTAAGGTTGTACTCCAAGGTTGATGCTTGGGGTTGATATGTTTGGCTAGAGTTGGAAAAAATTTTACTCTCCTTGCCCTTGAGTGTTATGTTTGTGAAAGTTTGTAGTAGTTTGTTTTTTGCACATACTTATGTATGTTTATTCATTACTTGAGATGCTAGTCTCCTTGACAGCGGCACCAAGGTTGGCTTTTTCCCATGGCTTTTGCAGGAAGAGCAGGGTATTCTTGGTATGTAGGGTTCCAAGGCTTTTTGTCACCTATAGATATATCGAGGTTGTCATTTGTAGTATATGTGTAGCTTAGGACCTCAAGTTGTATTTCGGTGAGAGACGTAGGCTTAAGTGTGGTAAGCAAACATAGTGCATGCATGTGTGAAAGGAATGTCCATCATCATGGTTGAGGTAATGAAGGCTTTCACCTTCATTAGAGTTGAAGGGTTTGGGAGGAGTTTAAGGGTAAGAGGGAGGTTCATGGTTTAGAAGGAGGCTCCAAGGTTTAGAGAGAGGTTCTAGAGTTTAGAAGAGGTTCAGCTTCCGTAGGAAGAGTAGGGTATTCTTAGTATCCAAGGTTCCGAGGCTTTTTGTCACCTACAGATATATCGGGGTTGTCGTTTGTAGCATACATGTAGCGTAGGACCTCGTGTCACATTCTGGTGACACACATAGGCTTAAGTGTGGTAAGCAAACATAGTGCATGCATGTGTGAAAGGAATGTGCATCATCATGGTTGAGGTAATGAAGGCTTTCACCTTCATTGGAGGTTGAAGGGTTTAGGAGGAGTTTAAGGGTTAGAGGGAGGTTTAGGGTTTAGAAGGAGGTTCCAAGATTTAGAGAGAGTTCGAGAGTTTAGAAGAGGTTAAAGGCTTAGAAGGAGGATCCAAGGTTCAAAGTAGAGTACATGGTGGAGAACTCGTCTCCCTTATAGATCATGGAGGTTAAGGGTTGAGGAACTAAGGGTTTAAGGGGAGCATAGGAGTGGGAGAGGAAGAAGGTGTAAGAGCATGGGGGAAAGAAGAGAGGGGAGGGAGGAGGAGGAGGGAGGAGGAGGAGGAGGAGAAGGGAGGAGGAGGAGGGAGGAGGAGAGGAAGAGGGAGAGGAGAAGGGGGGAGGAGGGAGGAGGAGGAGGAGAAGGGAGGAGGAGGAGGAAGGAGGAGAGGAAGAGTATGGGTTGCAAGGTTGGAGGAGAGGGGAGGAGGAGTTGCAAGGTTAGGAGATGCTTTTGGATGTGGAGTGCAAGGAAGCATGGACACTAGAGCCAATTGCTTGGAATACCAAAGTAGAACTCAACACAATGCCCCAAACAGTGTGGGCTTCATTCCATTACGGGGTATTTATACAAGTTGGAGAGCTTCTCTCTTTGCATGTAGGAATTGTAAGACATTCTCTCTCTACATGTAGAACTTGCATATAGAAGTTGCATGTAGGAGTTGCATGTAGAACTCGCATGTTGCATGTAGGAGTTGCATGTAGAACATGCATGTAGGAATCGCATGTAGGACTTGCATGTAGGAGTTGCAAGTAGAAGTTACAAGTAGAGCATGCATGTAGGAATCGCATGTAGGAGTTGCATGTAGGAGTTGCATGTAGGAGTTGCATGTAGAACTCGCATGTAGGAATCACAAATAGAACTTGCATGTTGAGGATTCCTATGAGAGATTATTCCTAGGCTTATGCAAAGTAAAGCGGAGCTTTGCCGCTACTCTACACACATATTCTGTACTACCTAAGTCCATGTTGGCACAAAGACAATAGTTCTTACATGATTTGATTCTAAGCCCATATCATAGCTCAAGGATCATCACATAGATATGACTCCCTACTATTAAATCCTCCTTGATTAGTGCTAAGCTTTGAATTTTGCCCCAATGGAATTGAGATTGGATTACCCAGAGGGGTAACTTAGTAAAAATTTGTAAAGTAATAGGTTTGTTAAAGGAAGGGGATTTTTTTATTTAGGGGACTTATGTGCCATTTATAAATAGAAGGGGTTCAAAAAATACTTAATGTAATCATGGTATGTACATGTATGGAGGGGGCTTTTAAATTCCGAATGGGAGTGTGTGAGGAGCGAGTTTTGGAGAGAGTTTTTTTTGGCAACCTATTGTTTCTTGTTCCACCTATTCTAGTTCTCTCTCTCTCTCTCTCTCTCTCTCTCTCTCTCTCTCTCTCTCTCTCTCTCTCTCTCTCTCTCTCTCTCCCCCAACCCGTGTGTGTGTGTGTGGGATTGTTTCTACCACATTGAAACTGCTCTCTCTCTCTCTCTCTCTCTCTCTCTCCCAACCCTGTGTGTGTGTGTGTGTGTGTGTGTGTGTGTGTGCATGCATATAACTCTCCCTCCCCTCTCTCTCTCTCTCTCTCATTGGTTGTTAGCAATTGTACATGGCATGTTGTTTGTAAACTCAAAAGCCTTGCATTATATTGATGCGTTTTGCAAGCATTGGCCAATTAATAATGATGGTTTAGGGTTTGTGCTCGAGTTTTGTGTAAGAAGAAGAAACCATTAAGAACAACAATACTTTTATGAAAGAAGAACAAGCACTGCATTCAAGTCCATGCTAATCACACATTTTTTTGGTGAATCGAACCCAACATTACAAAGGAAACAATACTCCAAATGTCTCTATGATATTGGTGTATGATACATAATTGTCCCTGGAATTATGTTCCAAGGAAAAAAGCAAATAAATAGTTTTGCTACATATTTGGGGTTCTGGGAAATGCTCTCCTGTTGCCGAAAATGACTTGCAAATCGTCATATGAAAGCATGGGTTGTTGTATGAACATGTTCGCATTGGCATACATCCCAAACATGCGGAGGTACACAAAATACAAATGCTTGCATGCAAGGAATGCCTTCCCCTCTGCCACTTGATCCATGAAATCCCGACAAGTACATGCTGGGTCTTGGAAACATTGACATTATTACTTTCCCCCATCACTCTAGAGTTTTAAGTCTCTATCTTAAAGAATTCATGTTTCAAGGCTTTCAATACTATGTGGCACTTTACTGTTGCTTCTAGAACAAGGGCATAATTGATCCTTGTAGCTACAACTTCCTAGACTCCTGGTTGATATCTTGGTGCAGATGCATGTTGAGAGTTCATGCTCAACATCACGTGATCATATGTGCATAGCACCATCACGTGATCATATGTGCATAGCACTAACCTTATAGAGTTCTATAAAGGAAAGGGTTAGACCCCTAACCCTAACCCTAAAAGGGTTTGTATATATTCTATTTTTCAACTAAATCTAGTGTATAGTTAGTCATTTGTGGTGTGCTCTCTAGCTGTGCCCTCTCTCCTCATCTCCACTCTTCTCCTCTCCCCTCTTCATATTTTGTCAACGCATTCGAAGGAGACTCTATTGGTATCTTGTGTAGAACAAATCCTCCTATCTCTAGGGAGTTTATCTCATCCTCAGTGAGATTTGTTCCACAAGCTACTGGCCATACTTGTAGAACTCTAGCCGGGGAATTTTGGATTGAGGAGCATGTATTCTAGGTATCATGGATGATTTTTTCCAATTAGTTTCATTAAGAAGCTAAGCTTTTATATTGGCGTCAAAAGTTTGTATGCCCTAATAAAAATAAATGTTTAAAACATTCGCCTAGATTTGAAACTTGTATGCAGAAAAATTAAAAGTTTCACCACGATTTACATTTTTTCCTTAAAAATTCAAAAAGAATATATAAAAAAGTACAATTTCTACCAATATTATGAAACTAAAAAAATGAGCTTGAAAGCTTTTGCCAAGATTTTATATTAATATATAAGCATAGCTTCGATAAAAACATCCTAGGTATTGTCCCGTCATTGCAGAACCACATGTATTGCCTTCGCGAGTCCGCTTGATTGCTTGGTAGAGCCCAAAGGTGAGCATGTCATCTAAGGTGCTGACATGCAGATATGGGAGGAATTGACCGTGGGAATGAAGGGTATCCACTAGTGCCAGCATTTCTACTCCAGGTGAGTGCAACACAATTACCTTATATGAGAAGGTAGATAACATTGGGATCACAGTGCATTAAGGGGGGGTGGTATTAGGCATGGTGAAGATGAATGGGTGAGCAGGAGGTGAGTAGGGGAGCAGATGAGTGATGAGAGTTGGAGGAGGGAGCATGGAGCAAAGTAGAGCAAGTGCGGAAAAGAATTGGAGGGTGTGTGGAGCAAAGTAGCAGAGCGTGTGGAGGAAAGTAGTAGAGCAGGGGAGGATGACAACAACGTAGCAGGCCACCATTGTGGAATACCCTAGAGGGGCTGATAATCATGAAGTAGATACCCGGTGGTGGGTGAGCAGGCCACTGTGGTGCTTGGTAATTAGCTATCAACCCAGTGGAATCTTAGCCACAATAGATGTGGTTGATGAGAGCCACCACCACCGGGTAGTAACTACCACAAAAGTAAATCATGAAGCCTAATCATCTCACTAGTAATCATGCATGCAATCCTGATGGTGGTCACTAGCAAGTGAGTAACTATGGGCCACTTTGGTGGCTGCTAATTAATTGCCAACCCAATGGCATCTTAGACACCATGGACGATGAGAGCCACCACCACCGAGCAATAATTACACAAAAGTAAATCATGAATCCTAATCACCTCTAATCACTCATTACCATGCACTCTAGTACTCTACTGAGCATGTAAGCCCACTCCTTGGTAATTTATTGCACTCATAGTAACCATGCATGCAAGCCCAGTGGTGGTAACTAGAAGGTGAGTAACTACAGGTCATTGCGGTGCTAGTAAACTAACTGCCATCCCGATGGCATCTTAGCCACCACAGACATGGCTCTGATGAGAGCCACCAACAAAAGTAAACTATGAAGCCTAATCACCTCTAATCACTCATTACCATGCACTCTAGTACTCTACTGAGCATGCAAGCCTAGTGGAGGCCCAGTGACTCATAATTTGCTGCACTCGTAGTAATCATGCATGCAAGCCTGGTGGTGGTAATTGGTAGATGAGTAATTGCGAGCCACGGTGGTGGCTGGTAATTAACTACAAACCCATTGGAATCTTAATCGATACCATAGATGTGGCTGGTAATCTTAGACGCCACCATAGGTGGCCACCACCGATGGAATATGGAAGTAATTATCACAGACGTAAAGTATGAAGCCTAATCACCTCTAATCACTCATTACCATGAAAGGTAGTACTGCTACCTTGAATTAATCAAAATTCGGGCCAACCACCGCGGTGGTACTCACCTTGACAATTCCTTGTATTCGAGCTACAAACTTAAGCCTCCGCTATTCCATTCCCTTAATTGTTTTGTCTTCTATCCGTCTCGATCGTTTTTTTCTCCCTTGCACTCGGACTGCAAACTTAAGCCTCCACTATTCCATTTCCTTCACTATTTCATCTTCTATTCCTCTCCTTCCATTTCTATCTCTCTTGCACTCTTCCTGCAACTTCTATCCCCTCTCGTAATGGACCTTGCATAGTCTGGGTCCTCACACAATCTTCCCTCCCTCTTTGCAGCACAGTGCGAGAGCCTCTCCTCCCCTGATCTTGAAATCTTGACATCTCAAAGCTCCTCACTCACTCTTCAAAAGCCTAATTTGGATGCTCTAAGAAACTTCATTAGGTTGGTATAGGAGGTGAACGTGAAGGAGGGACAAATACTCTGTCAAGGTCAAAAGATTACCATCACTAAAATCATGATTGAAAATGCGCTAGGCATTCCTAGAGGAAATTTGCAAGCAAACTTCTTCAAGAAGAAGTGGAAGAGACGGGATATTCTAGATGTATACCCCAATGCTTAGATTAGTAAAGATGGTGGATTCAAGCTTTTAAGCCTGCCAATAGACCTCCAAGATGTGCTGAAGAAGAACATGCACTTCATTTCTGATACGAGAGGAACCGTGAAGTTCTGGCAGGTTCGAGCAGCAATAGAGCAACTGAAAGGACGTGATGTATCTTTCTCAAGGGCTATCTCCAAGAGCATGATGACCAACCTGAAGAGTTGTGTGGATGACAAATCTACATTGTCATCTCATCCTGCTGGAGTTGCAATGCATGTGATGACATTTACCCTCAAAGGGATTTTTGAGCAATACGATAAAAGATGTCTCAGAAGGCAACTCTTCTACAAGAGAAAGCCACTGATGCAACAAAGGCAACACAACTTGAGAAAATTCTCAGGGAGGGTGTAGAATCCAAGGTAGAGAAGACAAAAGCGAGGGCCTTGTAGGCACAAGAGCAAGCTGAGGCCACTGCAAAAATGGTCGACATGGAAAGGCATAGAAGAGAAGAAGCAGAGAAGCACATCAAGGAGCTCCAAGATAGGCTTGAAGAAGTTATTGAGAGTGCTCTCAACAGAAGCAAGAACGGAAGAGGGAGAGAGAGAAATAGGGAGCCACACAAGTTTTGGTGGGTGCAGAACCACCCTAATCTTCTTTTTCATTCATTTATATATGTGTTTGAGTATTGTACATAATCGGGGTAAAGGCACAGTGACCTTTATCCCCCACAACCTCCCACTTAAAGGACAATGTGCCTTTAAGGGAGAACAACCAATGAGCATACTATCCAATGCCCATCAATACACGACAATACTCAAACCGTTGACTAGGCAGACTCTTCCTCAGCATATCTGCAGGGTTATCATCTGTATGAACCTTGACAAGCTCTATGCGCTTGTCCTCAAGTACCTCCCTGATGAAATGGTACATGACCTCAATGTGTTTGTTCTTTGCATGAAAGACCAGATTCCATGCTAGCTGAATAGCACTCATGGAATCACTATGCAATGTCGGTACACCTGTATGAATCCCCAAATCTCCCACTAGCCGATCAAGCCATATAGTCTCCTTGCAGCCCTCTGTGGCTGCAAACATACTCAGCCTCTGTGGTAGACAAAGCCACGCACTTCTATGCACGAGACATCCACGACACTGCACCACTTGCAAAGGTGAACACATAACCAGAAGTGGATCTCCCACTATCCACATGCCCTGCATAGTCCGAATCTGTGTACCCAAGTACACGCATGTCTCCTTTACCAAAGAAGATGCACATCTCCTTGGCACCCTTCATGTACCTCATGATGCACTTAACTGCCTCCCAATGCCTCTTTCCTAGATTAGCCATATACTGGCTAACAACTCCCATTGCAAATGCAATGTCTGGTCTAGTAGCTATCATAGCATACATAAGACTCCCAACTGCTGATGCATAAGGAACCTTGGCCATCATGGCCCTTTCCTCATTTGATTCGAGACTATCTGTAGGACTCAGTTTCACATATGGAGGCAATGGAGTACTCACTGCCTTCCCCCCCCCATATTGAAACGCTGCAATACTTTTGTAACATACTCTTTTTGTGAAAGCCAAAGGAGTTTCCTACTCCGATCACACGTGATGCGCATACCAAGAATATGACCTGCAAGTCCCAAATCCTTCATATCAAAGGCCTCATGCAACTTGGCCTTTAATGCATCTAGCTCATAAGTATTCTTGCTAGCCAATAGCATATCATCCACATATAGTGCCAGGATTATCAGGCTACTATCCTTAGCCCTTTTAGTGTAGAGGCAGTGATCAATTTCACTCCTAAAAAAACCCTGGGACCGAATGAAAGCATCAAACTTCTGATACCATTCTCTAGGCGCTTGCTTAAGACCATAGAGACTCTTCTTCAACTTGCAAACTAAATGCTCTTTGGCCTTTTCTTCAAAGACTTCCGGCTGCACCATGTAAATTTCCTCATGCAAATCCCCATGCAAGAAAGCTGTCTTGACATCCATCTGCATAAGCTCCATATCCTCTACAGCCACTAGTCCAAGCATGCATCTAAGTGTGGTCATCTTCACAATCGGAGAGAATATCTCATCAAAGTCCACACCCTTCTCTTGCTTGAACCCTTTAGCAACCAAACGGGCCTTGTACCTAGGCACATCATCACCTGTGACCTTCATTTTGTAGACCCATTTACATGGCAATGCTTTCTTTCCATGTGGCAAAGAAACCAAGTCCCAAGTCTTATTCTTCATAAGTGAACTCATCTCTGATTGCACAGCATACTCCCACTTGCATTGATCCTCGCGCATCATAGCCTCTTTGTAGCAAGAAGGCTCCCCACAATCAGTAAGCATCACATAGTCTACCCCTAGAACAAACTTATCAGGCGGTCTAGACACTCTAGAAGATCTTCTCAAGGGCATTTCAGCTTGCTGTCCCACCTGCATATCAGCCACATTTGGCTCATCATTTCCACCAATAGATGATCCATCATCTACCCTTGATTGTATACCTGTGGGAGTACTTGTTGGTACCATTTCTTGCACATTTAGTGCATGGATAGCTTGCTGTCTATCAACATATGAAGGTGGATTCACATCCTGGAAAGTGATTCTCCTCATTTCCACATCCCTCATGGGTGCCTTATGCATCTTCTTCTCATTGAAGACCACATCATGGCTGCGTATGATCTTCTTTGCTTCTGGATCCCAGAGATGATAGCCCATCTCTCCACTTTCACCATAACCTAGAAAGATGCATTTCCTAGACTTAGGATCTAGCTTATTTCGAAGCTCTTTTGGCACATGTGCATATGCCTCACACCCAAATATATGCAAGTGAGAGTAAGAGGGCTTCTTGCCACTCCATGCCTCTTAAGGAATACCACCATCCAAACTCTTACTAGGTGATCTATTGATCACATGCACTGCAGTCTTCATTGCCTCAGCCCAAAAACCACCAGAAAGACTTGCATTGGAAAGCATGCATTGCAACCTTTGTTGAATGGTACAGTTCATCTTTTCTGCAACTGGATTTTGCTCTGGAGTACGAGGGGATGTGAGCTCCCTCTTAATCCCACGTGTATCACAGAAATGCTGAAAGTCATGAGAGAGATACTCTCCACCATTGTCAGTCCGTAGACATTTAAGCATTCTACCTGACTGATTCTCAACCAAGGCCAGCCATTTCTGAAATACCTGGAACACATCACTCTTCCGAGCTATAGCATAAGCCCACACTTTCCTAGTTGCATCATCAATGAATGTCACATAGTATTCAGCCCCGCCTAATGACCGTGTAGGCATGGGACCACATACGTCTGAATGCACCAAATCAAGCATTTCAAACTCTTTCTTTCCCCTTCTTTTATGGGCTGATTTAGTCTACTTCCCATAGAGACAATGCTCACAAAATTCAAAATCAGAGAAACTCAAATGCGATACATAACCCAAACGGCATAAGAATTTCATTCCATTCTGGCTCATGTGCCCCAACCTGCAATGCCACAAAGAAGTGCTTGGCTGCTCGGTTATTGCAACAACATGATCAAATACCCCTGATACATGTAAGGGATACAAAGTCCCACACTTGGTACCCCTAGCCAAAAGCATAGAGCCCTTCTGAATTTTCCAACTCTGAAAGCCAAAAGTGGTGTGAAAACCAGCATCATCTAGCTGACCCACTGAAATAAGACTCTTGGTCAGCTTAGGCACATGTGTCACATGTTTCAAAACAAATGCAGACCCATTTGCAAAAGAAAACTTTATGTCACCTGCTCCCACTATGTCACATGCATAGTCATTTCCAAGATGCACACAACCTGTCTTTCCACTGTCATAAGTGGAGAACCATTACCTATGGGGAGTAACATGGAATGAAGCACCAAAATCCAAAATCCAATCCTGGGAAAATGCATCATCTAAAGTGGTAAGCAACTCTACAGATAAACTAGACATGAAGAGAACGTCATTGTCACTATCATGTGTGACTGCATTGATCTCCTCGATCTTCACTTTTCCTTTGCCCTCCCTTGGACTCTCTTCCTTTTGATTTGCACACCAATTTGCATTCTTTTTCTTATCCTTTTGCTCTCTTTTCAGCTTGTAGCAATCCTTTTTCATATGGCCCTTCTTGCCACAATGGTAACACTCAATGTTCTGTGCCCTGGATTTGCTACGTGACTTCCCTCTTTCTTGGGACTTCCCCCTGAACTGCGATCTGCCCCTTTGCACATTTAAGGCTGCATCCTACTTGTTGCCATCCATAGACTTCCGTCTAATCTCCTCGGCCAACAAGCTACTCACAACATCATCAAATTTCAATACTCCACCAGGTGCAAAGTTACTGACAGCTGTACGGAAGGTATCCCATGAGGATGGCAATGAACATAAGAGAAATATTGCCTTAGTCTCCGCATTAAAATTCATTTTCTGAGCCTAAAGCTGGCTGAAAATAATATTGAATTCATTCAAGTGAGAAGCAATGGAGACCCCTTCCTTCATCTGCAGCTCAAACAATCTCTTCATGAGGTAAACTTTATTAGAGGCAGTTTCCTTCTGATAAGTGGCACACAGTTTCTTCCACAAATCTTCCGTAGTTTGCTCATTTAGTACTGTGAAATAAACTGACTCTGCAAGATGAAGTCTAATAGTAGACTCTGCTAATGCATCCAACTCATTCCAATCATCCTCAGACATATTTACAGGCTTAGCTTCAATCCCTGCCAAGGGTTTAATCTGCTTCTTTTGAATAAGCACATCCCTTATTTGTTCTTTCCACAAAGAAAATTTTGTCCCATCAAACTTTTTAATGCTGAAAAACTCCTTTTCAGACATGGAAGAGGATGCCATGATGCAAATGAAACAAAATCCGAAAGAGATCCGAAATGCTAGTCCTGCAAGAGAGAATCACACCAAATACCAGGTGCACCCAAATGTGTATGCCACAATAGACTGAAATATCACCAAAACTCAAAGCTCAAAGCATCAAAAGATGCATCTGACTCATGTGCATATACTATGCATCCATATGAGCAAATCTGGCCCAAAAGAAAATGCCAATAAGTGCCAAATGACTCAAGCATAAACACCATCCACTGGCATATGCATCAATAATATATCATCCAAGAGATAGCACTATCAGTGCATCACCTGCAATGTGTCAAAGCTGTCCCTGAGCCATGTGCATAAAATAGCATCCATGTGCAAAGCGTCCATAAAAATAGCATCCCACAAGGCAATTTGGGCCTATCAGCGTATCCAATAAGGACCGTAATGCATCCAAATGGCCTATAAATCATCCACTACAACCCAATGCATACCACGAATGAGTGTACACTGCTCAAACTGCAACCAGAGTGATCTGCATAAGGTATGCTCAAGAAATCATAGTCCCACAGTAATAACTGCTACTGAAAATAGAACCTGAGATGCCTCAAAACATGGGCGCCATTGCATAATCAGAATCAGCAAGAAAATCTGCAAATATCTCTCTTCTGCCAGAACTCCAAAATCCCAACCGATGAGTGAGAAATGGGAGTCAACACTTATCCACTGCCATGTGGCATAAATCTAAGGTTTCAAAACCTTAGAATGAAAAATGCATAACAGAGAGACGAAATTGAATACACAGAGATCTATAACTCTGAAAATCCTCCACCAAATCATGCAAGAACTGACAGGTAGGGGTTTTTGGGCGTTCGAAACGCAATGGGACAGACGGTTTTGGAAACTATGGTCTCAATCACTAGGTCCAAAACACGGACTGAAAAACGTTTTTGGAAACAGAGCTGTTTGTATACTCCACCGGAGTGCGAATGATGAGCAACATAGAAGTTTTAGGATCTTCTGAGTCCACCGGAACTGACAGATCTGCAAATGGTTGCTCCAAACTTGAGTTCCAACACCCAGGCAAAAAACGCAGAAACTGACACAGTGAGTCAGAAATCCGATGAAATGATCCCAAATTCAAGAATGAAGGTGTTTCCAAGCTCCTGAAGTGGAGTGGACACCAAAAGCAAGCAATAGTTGCCTCTACAAGTCAATACGGAGTCTCTGTCATCGAACAGAACAGGGAAAAGCTCAAAAAACGACTTTTTCTTTGAAAACACTTAACAGGCTCTCAAAACCACTTCGCAAAACCAAAGTGACTTTTCCAAAGGTTCCCTCAAGGTCTCTACACACTCGGATGCAAGTAAAGTCACCCACAAAGCTTCCCACAGAGCTTCTCCTTCCTCCCACAGAGCTGCTGAGCTTCAAGCATTCACGCACGCTCAGCTAGATCACCCAGGCTCTGATACCAGTTGAGAGTGCTCTCAACGAAAGCAAGAACGGAAGAAGGAGAGAGAGAAACAGAGAGCCACACAAGTTTTGGTGGGTGCAGAACCACCCTAATCTTCTTTTTCATTCATTTATATATGTGTTTGAGTATTGTACATAACTGGGGTAAAGGCACAGTGACCTTTAACCCCCACAGTTATAAGTCATGGGGACAACATAGACAAGGAGCTAGAGATGATGCGAAAGGAGCTTGAAGATCAAAGAGCTGAAAAGGAGGGTATTTACAAATGGCTCTGCAACATGCGGAACACATTAAACATTGAAAAAGACCTGATGATGGAGGAGCTGAAAAGGGAGAATGCAGAAACCACAGTGGTGATGTAGGATCTACGAGAGAGCTTCAAGGCTAGAATAGATAGGGCAAAGACCAACCGGGGTGGAGAAGACAATGAGGCACCTCTCTAAAGGATGCAGAGAGCAACCACGGTGGAGCAACTAGGAGCAGCCATGGTGGGGGTTGTTTTTTTGAAACATTGTTGGAAGTTCAAAGAGTAAGCTACAAGACCTTGCAACAAGATAACGATAGGGTTGTGCATGAGCTTGTAGTGGCTTTCGACAGTTTTGAAAAGAAGCCCGCCGTCATGAGAGATTTCTAAGCTAGAGTTGAAGTCTTGGAAATGGCCCATGTTGATGTTTTTGAGCAATTTAAGTAGCTTCAATAGATGCTGAGGGATTCAGATGAAGCTGTTGAACGGAATGAGCAAAGAGTGGAGGAGATGAAGGAGAACATCTGCAGCTTTAGGATGAGGGAGGAAGGAATCAAGGAGCAACTTCATCATATACTGATCAAGATTGTGGTATTGATGGCTGCAATAGTTAAATCGGATGCATATCCTGTCATGTTCC
The DNA here is from genome assembly GCF_047967505.1 of Dipteris shenzhenensis. Taxonomy (NCBI): domain Eukaryota; kingdom Viridiplantae; phylum Streptophyta; class Polypodiopsida; order Gleicheniales; family Dipteridaceae; genus Dipteris; species Dipteris shenzhenensis. The sequence goes on along the minus strand of NC_141596.1, from coordinate 39,590,603 downwards.
CTATAATCTAAAATGTAGAAATGGTCTGTGTGTTGCACTAACCTGAACTCTTGTGAGTCAACAAGCAAATTGGCATCAGTCATAGAAGAATCAAGTAAATGACTTCATGTGATATGCACAAGAATTGTTATTTGCTTGTTGTACCAGTGAACACTTTTTATCTCATCTTGTTCTTGAAATGAATAATTTTCAGAAAAATATATGACAGCTCTAGAAAATAGTGTCATGGGGAAAATTGGCAAGGCATGTCTTGAATTGCTTATCCTGCTAGCTAGCCATAAAATTGTGAAGCACATATTTTGGGATGGATTGAACCACATGATCTATAAGCTCCCTTGGCTGAGTGCTCTTATATGATAGTAGCCATCTCTTTTTATTGGATCCTTCAACATTGACATTTTCAAATCTCCTCCATTTTAGATAAACATGGTTGTCTTCCCTCATTTCATTTGGACAGGCATGAAATGTCTTGTTCTTCAACTTCAAACTGCAATGCTTGCATGTGCCATGAATGCATTCGATACGGTGCCACTCACAGTCTCCCTTTGGACAAACCATTGGCTCCTACAGAGACCTTACACTACAAAACCTGCTCTCCCTTGTAATACATGATGATGATACAAGTGGCCTAGAGACTGCGCATTCATCAGGTAGACATGGGCATCGATCCCTATGGAGCAATGCTCCAACATGACCAAATCTCAAGTCATTCATAGCTTGCCGGGCTAGGTCAAAGTCTATGTGTGTTTTGCAACAACAAACATTCTTGTCTTTGGGTTTCCTGACGTACCACGGTTACAATGCTCAAAGGTCCTCTGCCCAATTGAAATGTCATGATTCGGATCCATAAACTTGAGATACAACTCAGTCTACTGACCTAACATGCAGGAACAATAGAACAATGAGCCCTCTTTTAAATGGAAAAACATTATAGTGAGCCCCCCTTTTGCACTACTAAAACAAGACAAAACATAGTCTAATTAAAGTATATAATGAAGCAAAATAATTTTCAACCATCGTGCTGGTTTAGGAATGTTACAATTTTCAAGACACATTTAGCATGTTTGTTCAACCATGCTGGTTCAAGACAATCACATAACTGGCGATTCAGCTGAACTAGCCTATAGTAGGCATACAGTTGCATAATGTTCAAATCACCGGGCTGGTTTAGGACAATCACATTAGTCCAAGCCTAGTTCAAGAAATGAAACAAGTAAAGTATCCCAAAGCTCACAAAAAACCACTAGGTTGGTTTAGGCACCACTAACCTATGTTGTATCAAAAGGATGTGTATGATGTGCTCCTCAAACACCTTGCATCCCATCCGCTTTTTATAGATGTCCTTTGTATTTGGAAACTCTCTATTTTTGTGCCAAAACGTTGCTACTTTAGCAATGAATTCTACACTTAGGCTGTCTCTCCTTTTTTGGCGTTCGGTTAAAGCCCATAGACTTCTTGGATTGGGATGATTGTGCATTGCTTCTGCTCTACGGTCAACCGATCGCCACTAGAGCCACGTTGGTCCTTCATATTGACAACATCTTTGACACTGTGCATCCAAGCCGTTTCTCCTTTGTTTCAAGGGATACCAATATAGCTAACTCGCCCTCATTGCAGCTAGTTGATCTAAGCTACTTTTACTTTCTGTAGGCCATTTCTCAGGTTAGAGAGCATCGCCTCTTGGGCATGTATCTCCTGAGGTATTGGTAGGGTTGTTACTCTATGAACTTTAGGGTTCAGGCTAAAGCTTGTGAAGACGTGAGACTGGTATTCACCTGAAGTTGCTGCCTCAAATGCTCCCACCAATCGTGATACCATAGCTCGTGTTCTTCGCTTCAATGGCAATGATTGAATGCATACCACTTCCTATTGCTTCTCTGTAAGGAGTCTTCTTTCTTCTCATTGTTTCTCCCTTTCTAGATGTTGCAAAAGTGTCTTCTGTTGCCGTTTTGATACTGTGCCATTGCTTTCCTCGACCCGCAATTTGTTCCTTGTACCTTGACCAGGCTTTTTAGCTTTCCTGTCCGCAGCCTCTGCCTACTTCTCTTGCAAGCCATGGCGAGCTGCATCATGCGATTGACGCCATGACCATGATCAGTCCAGAATATACCCATAGAAGCTAGTTGGTGAGGCAAGAAAAGAATAGAAGAAAACTTACTTGAAAGAAGATAATGCCAAACCAAAATCTGCGCAAGGTCACATCGAGGTGCATGCGGGTTTTAGGGCGTTTGTAGGGCGGAGATAGGTTGCAATACTTAATCTTCCAAGATTTGATGGGTGGGTGGTGTGAAAATTCAAAATTTGTGGGAGTAGCAAAATTTTCAGCCTTCGGTTTTTCCCCCTCCGACACAATACAGGTCATCAAAATTGGATATCCCAAACAAGTGCAATGTGGCAATGCTTCAAAACATAAATAGGCCAAAGGGCACGGTATCGTTTTTTATGCTGTGTATTATGAAATGCAATGACCTTTGGCATGATTATGAGCCATATAGGAAGCAAGTGCATGGAAAAAGAAACAATTCAAAATTGTAAATAGTGTTGGATTTATTAAAAGATCTTTCCATATGCACAAATTGCGCATTTTCAACTTCTTCCATTTTAGGGTGAATCTAGATACCAATACCAACAACTATCAATGTTTTAAGACAACCATTCAGTAGTCCCACTAGTTTGGATTCCAAATTTCAATCTGTTTTGGTTTCCAACAAATCCCAAAAAAGAGCGTGCCCTCAAATGGGTGTGCATTGTAGCTTTACAAGAGACCAGGTAATTGAAGATGATGATTTGCCTAAATAAACAACCAAGTCAGACCTCATGAATGCACCCATTTCAACTAAGAGTGTATATCGTGGGAGAGAAAGAGCATAGAGCAAAAAGCAATACTAAATCAAGGTGCATGCTAGGGCGGCAAAGCAATGGGATCATGGAACTTAAGGGGTATGAGGAGAAGGACATTTAAAAAGAACCAGTGTAGTTGTTGGTAATACGTTTGGGACTCTACCAAAGTGAAAAAGAAATAGAATTCCCCAAGGCCTCAGAGAATTCACATCACAAAATTTTACAGTACCACATGCATTCAAAAGGAGGGCTATTTCTCGGCTATTTTGATTCAACTTTAGGAAAACAATTACTAATACTAGAATAAGAGTAGGGGTTTTTTAATTCAACTTTAGGAAAAAATAATGTTAGATCATAAGTAAAGGGGGGGGGGAGGTTTCTTGGAGGGGGAAACCTAGTTGAGGCATTTTATAAATACCCCTTGAACACATGGTACATAGGTTTCTTGGCAATGCACTTCCTTGAGACCAAGACTAGGGGAAGAAGGTAAACACGGACTTTCAAAATGGATCACTTGGGATTTTCTTGGGGATTTGCCAGAGTAGGAGACACATGTGATGTTTTGAAATCCAACTATGGAGATGTGAATTTTTGGATAGAACCAATATGATCATGGTTTAGCTCATTTGCCCACCCATGTATTCAAACTAGACTTGTCAATGACGAGTCCAAACAACTTGAGGCTTAAAATATGAAAAAGAAAAACCGGCCAAGAGGCAAGCTAGCAGTTTTGATGCTATGGATTAAGAAGTGAAAACCTCTTTGACATATCCTATGTTTGCCATTGCAAGGAAGTGCATGGAAAAGGAAGCATTGCAAAATGACAAATAATATTGGATTTATTCAAAGAGCATTGCACATGTATAAATTTAATAAGTTCCATTATATCTATTTCAAGTGAATCAAGCTACAAATATCTTCAGAACATCAATGGCTTAACACCACCATGTAGTAGGTGGACATAAGTGTGGAGTCCAAATTTTCAAATCTTTCTAATTGAAAACAAAACAAGAAAAAATTATGGAGGATTCCCTTGAATGTGTGCATTGCAATTCTAGTGCAACATTTCACACGTGTTTCACACTGCTCAAAACATATCAAATATTGTCAACTGGTTGTCTCCTTTTGGTTGTGGGAAGCTCAAGTAATGCGCTTTTTAACTTGCATCTATGTTTAGAATAACTTTGAATAAGTGTAGGATACACATCTCACATGCAAAATTTAGCATTGGCAATGGCTTAATGATTTCACCAGTGAGAAGAAAATGTCATAATATTTTGGTGTCATATTCAAGTTTAGAAACATCTACATTAGTTTGTCGAATTCCATGAGCAACACATAAGTTACGGTTCATGAGCAAGTTACCATATGTAATATATTCCTTGAACCTCACAAAAAATGGCTACATTGACCATGCTTTATTCCTATAGCTACAAACAAAAGAGAGCATATTGGCTCATGGACACTACATTTTGTTGTGTAATATGGAACTGTACACAATTCGTGGTTGGCTTCATATTGAATTTCAATATGTCTTAGAGTTACACATATAGATAAGTACTTACCTTAAAAGTGTCTTTACAATATGATGAGATCAACCTCATTTTTGAGAGAACCAATGTAACTATACCTACACACTAAAGAGAGCACAATTGGTCATGGACATTGCCTTGATACCCCCCCCCCCCCCCCACACACACAGTACACATGCATGCACAACATGAGACATGAATGTATGAACACATATGTGCACACACTAGTGCATGCGTGTGCCTGCATCCACACACGCGTGTGTGCCTTGGGGTGCCAAATCACTTGCGCTCGTGCACACACGCAGGTGCGTGGATGCACACGCGTACGTGCATCTGTGTACGTGCGCGTGCGCACATACACACACATTGATTCATGCATTCTAGCCTTCTCTTATCTTGTAGAGTAGGTCACCCTATAAATTTCTAGCTAGTTGCATGTTTCATCCTCAACGAACCCTAAGATTCCATGTGAGATTTAAAAAATTAGTTCATGGGAACCAAATTTATTCCATAATCATGATTGATTCTAACCAAATCCAATCTTAACAAGTCTTGTCTTTATTTATAAACATGATGCTAGGCCCTAAATATCATGCGGCATTTGTAGAAACCTAAGCAAGTCTCTTGTCTTTATTTTGTTTGGTACATAAATGATAAATTAGTTTAGTCTTTAAAAAAATTTAAAGATTCTATTTTTGTCTTTATTCTTAGGCTTTGCAAAGGCCTTCAATGTCCTCTCAACTATTGGCACATGCTTTGCAAACCATTTATAGTATATTTGAGGTGTGTCTCAATCAGAATTCCTTTGTTGTCCCTATCCCATTCTACACAGTTTTTTTAATTAAAATGTGATTTTTCAAGCGTTTCCCCAATGTTTCATTTGTTGTTCAAATTTTTACTAGTTGCTCTCTCTCTCTCTCTCTCTCTCTCTCTCTCTCTCTCTCTCTCTCTCTCTCTCGTGTGTGTGTGTGTGTGTGTTCGTGTGCACGTTCATGTGCATCTACACATCACAATTTTTGGGCTACTTTTTTAAGGTTTCTCTTTTAAAAGGAGAAAATGCCTATTTTGAAGATTTTGGTTTTTTAAAGCCCTAGTCAGTAGTATCTAACAATTAGCATGGTCCACACCACACACACACACACACTCTCTCTCTCTCTCTCATTTGCTCAAGTTATGCTATAACCTGAGGTGATTCCACAAAATCTATCACATGCAATATCTATTACTGCAACCCGGGGTTCAAGCTATTCATATCACATGTAAATCAAATGATCATGCATAATAGAGGAAAGTATTGTGACCTAAAATGAACAATATATTTCATGGAAAATGTGACTCAAGGAAGGAGGCCTTGACACACTATTGAGCTCATGCATAGAGGCCTTGTTGCTGGTTACAAAGAAGATTCGACTCTCCTATGGACCCTATGGACATGAAAGATGACTCTTATCTACTAGCAGCTGCTGCCAAATAGACACAACTAGAAAGAAATACATCTACAGCCAACTCTCATCAACGCTACTACATAGGGTCGCGGCGGGGAAGAGAGAGGATTCCACATGGTCGTGCACCTTTTGTAGAAATCTCTAGTTGCCACCTCACTCTCCCATGCAGTGGAGCCACATTGCCATGTATAACTCGTTAGAGCTTCCCCGTGCAAATGCCAAGTGTTACTTATGCGTTGGTCAATCGCTCAACAAGCCAATCACGTGGACCAAACCTCCACATATAAGACCCAATCAAAGTACAATTTCAATGTCAAGCCACCAATCTGATTGAGGGTTTTCCACCCCTTTGAAGCCTTTCCTAGAGGAAAAAAATAACCCTAGGAGTGGAAATGACCAAGAATTCCCCCCTAAGACTGAATGGGGGAGCCAACAAAAAATCCAAAGAGACAATCTCATCCATCATGAAGAAACTTGAGCCACACGACCTGAGCACCAAAACATAACCTATCCACTGAGAGCAAGATCATCTGAAACAATTGCACGCTTACTAAAAGCTAGAGCAATTCTGTAACTGTGTCCATGCTCTAAAATGCCCAATCTGCAAGTCCAACAACTTCAGCATTTGAAGTCGATTCACACAAGCATTTATCTCACTCTTTTCTTTGCTACCTCGTCTTTTTGCTCCTTAATACAAAATCGTTCTATCGGACCAAATTTACCATAGCAAAAGCAATTACGTGTGTCAATTTTTTTGAAAACTCTCTTCAGGGGGTGCACTACTAAGAAACCCTACGTATCACGCGCATTCAAAGGGTACTAAAAAAACCCCTCAACCAAAATTTCACCCACAATTAAAACACCCCTCTTTACTTATGAACTAAGTGAGTTTTTAAAAAATTTGAATTAAAAAACCCCTCTTGTTATTGTAATTCTGTTAAATTTTTTCAAAAATTTAGAAATATCCCTCCTTTTGAATGCATGTGGTAAACTAAATTTTTTTAGGTGAACCCCCGAAACACACACACTCTCACACACACACACACACACACACACTTTTTTTGTTGTTGAAAACTCTCTCTCTCTCTTTCTCTCTCTCTCTCTCACACACACACACGCGCGTGCGTGTCCCCACACAATTTGTTTTAACTTAAATACTCACATACACTCACTAACTCTCACACACACACACATACTCAAGGAGTGACTCTCTCACGATGACACGAAGCAAATCCCGAGACCCAAGTTGAGAAAATCGAGAGACGGCAGTTGGTATTAAATCTTGATTCTTGTGAGTGTTGCGTTTCGATGAAAAACGAACGTCGTGGAGGAGGCAGCCCTAATTTCAGGGTAAAAGTTGACGGCGACAAAATTTCAACGACGTTCACGCCCGCAGTCAATCCTCCCTCGCCATAGCTTTTGCTCGCCATAGCTCTCCAGAGCTCCTCCTCGCCATAGCTCCTCTTCTCCATCTCCATACCCATCATCTCCACCTCCACCTATTGCTCCTCCAATATTTATCCTCCATCCATGAACTCTCTCAAGTCCTTCGTCTCCCTCCGTGATCCCTCCTCCTCCCTCTTCCGCTCCCCCGCTCGCTTCCTCCACCTCTTCCTCCTCCTCTCCGTCCTCCTCGCCTCCGGCTTCCTCGCCACTCGTCACAAGGTGCGTTCTCTTTTGGTTCACGTTCCCTCCTTACTTCTGCACAGCTCGGTTTTCATATTGGTGTTGCTTTTCCTTTTCCACACACACCCGTGATTCACCTGGGCATTGGAACAAGATCCGTAATTGCAAATTAGACTCCAAAACGAGACGGACTTAACGCGTTTGCGATATCTGGCTACAGTCCGACATCATCCAGTGGTATAAAGGAAACGATACTAGCTCTAATTCGCGGCCGAGCCCCTTTGTGGCACAAGATAAGAGCTCTTCGTCTCCGATCCCATGGCCGAACCCGGAATTCTGGGCGAGACTCTCTCGTGATCTCCGCTCGCCAAACCGATGCTCATCCTCTGGCTGCCAGCTTCCGGAGGCAGGGAAAAATCAATCTCAATTTGCCGATCCTTTCGAGCCCACCGTTTGTCCTTTCTACTTTAGGTGGATCTACGAGGATTTAGCAGCATGGATGAAGGACGGAATTTCCAGGGAATTATTGGACAGTGGAAAACCATTCGCCTCTTTCCGTGTTGTGATAAAGAGTGGCCGCTTATACGTCGACCCATACACTTCCTGTTTCCAAACCAGGTCCGTATTCACAATATGGGGGCTTTTGCAACTGCTGAAGCTTTATCCTGGCCTAGTGCCAGACGTGGATTTCCTCTTCGGATGTGGAGACCGTCCTCAAGTCCCTAGACGAAATTACAATGGCCAAGCGCCACCGCCTGTATTTCGCTACTGCAGCACAGTTAACGATTTCGACATCCCATTTCCAGACTGGTCGTTTTGGGGATGGTGAGTCGATCGATTTTTTCAACTCAGAGCAAGGTCGATAGTCTCAGCAAAGCGAGTTTTAAAGCATGGCCGGACGAGCGAGTTCTTGAAAGCCTTGCCCAGGCGAATTCTAACAGATCCTGTCTACACGTTATACTTTTCAGGCCAGAAGTTGATTTGAAACCTTGGGATGGGGAGCTCTGTGGCATCTTAAAAGGAGAGAAGGACATGCTATGGGAAAGAAGGGCTCCCACTGCTTTTTGGAAAGGGAACACGCAGACAGGTGGTGCTATCCGTGAAGGGCTTCGACGCTGCAACAAAGAACAGCATGGTGCCGAAATTATTCATCAGGTGCGTCACGGCTAGCATTGAGCGTAATTATTTGCGTGCGGTCGCGAAATCCATATTGGCGAAAGGTTAATTTGTATTGGAATCTGGATAATGTTCGCTTGCAGAACTGGTGGGCAGAGACGAAAGATAATTTCAAGAACTCGCGATTAGCTCAGCAGTGCCGGAATAGGTATGACCGTATCAAGATTGTCGATAATTGGCAATTAAGGTGCTGTAGTACAAGAGTCACTATGCTGATCTCCTGTCTGAATTGGGCGTGACAGATACAAAATCTATGTCGAAGGCTGGGGATGGTCCGTCAGCTTGAAATATATTCTGGCTTGCGATTCGCCAGTTCTTCTGATCAATCCTGTGTATTTCGATTTTTTCTCACGTGGGCTTGTTCCGAAGGAACACTTTTGGCCTGTCAGAGCCAACAAGTTATGCGACTCAATAAAATTTGGCGTCGACTGGGGGAACAATCACGAAATCGAGGTGAGATGAATGATGAGCAGCGACAGGCCATGGCAGAGTGCTTGCTTCTTTGAAGTTCTGGCTTTTCTCGATCTGATTTCTAGGATCTGATTGCCAGTTTTGGGTGGTTGACTTGCGTTCTGATCGATTCTGTTGCCTGACAAACAGGCAGAAGCGATGGGGAGGGCAGGGAGTCGGTTTGCCACGGAGGAAGTGAGCATGAAGCGGGTGTACGAGTACATGCTGCACTCGCTGCGAGAGTATGCGAATCTACTGCGGTTTGAGCCATCGCCAGGGAAGATGACAGAGCTTTGCTCGGAGACTTTCTTGTGCCAAGCACCCCCTCGAGAGAGAATTCTCTATGAAGAATCAATGGTGCAGGCCCCTAGTGACACCCGCCCTTGCTTCTTGCCTCCCCGGGATGAAGACCTCATAAAAACCACCTTACAAAAACACTCGGAGGTCACCAGGCAAGTCGAAGACGATGAAGACAAACAATGGGGTTCTAGTTAATTCTCTACACAGCATGCTTCATCCTTCCCCACAAAGTTCCACCATGAAAGATGCTCTCTCTCTCTCTCTCTCTCGTTCCACCACTCACTTTTTTATCCTCTGGAAGATGGGATCTCTCTCTCTCTCTACACACACATGCACGAATTTCTTGTGGTGAGGAATCGTGTAACTCAAACATAATGGAATTTTGTCACATTGTCTCTTTCAAAGTAATCCCAACCATTTAGTTGGGACGGATGGAGGTGGAAAAATGAGTGGGAGGGTTTGTCCCATAAAGGAAACTTTGAAAATTTGAGTCACTCCTTCAAACCTTGTCAATTCAATAAGATGAGGTCAATTAATCATATTGCTAGCTCACTGGCGGAGGTTTCTCTATAAAGAAAGGTAGAATCAATTTCTTTTTAATCATGCACCCTGTGCTTTGAGTCGCAACCGTGTATAAAAATACGCCCCCCAATTGAAAATAATTCAAAAAAGTATTAATTAGTGGAACATGAAGGAGGGAAGTTGTGGAAAGGCAAAGGGATTGGTAAAGAGCAATGAGGAACCTTGACCCTCTCTTTATGCGAGGAGGATCCCTTCCCCTCTCATTTATGAGGGTCTTATATTCTCCTTCATATAGATTATTGTTGATAAGACCTTGGGAGTGGTTTGGGTTTGATCGCTTGAAATTTCTTTTGGAGTACTCCATGTTAAATTACACGGCGCGGCGGAACAGAAATTGAACAAAGAATAGAGAGTACACAGCAAACTGGAGACGAACAAACTTTTCCTTCAATACTAATGTAGTACAGATGATGGCTCCATCCACCTGTGCGCTCCCACAATGGAGCTTAGATGGCGATCTAGACAGATACTAGGTGAAGAGCTACTAGTTGGAAGATCTAATCTGATCTCAATTGATCTGATCCAATGGACTGGGGAGGTCGCCTCTTTATAGCTATGAGGGTGGTAGTCGGATCAACGTAGTCGGTGGAACCGACTAGTCAACCTAGTCGGTGGAATCGACTAGTCGTCCATGGAATATTCCTTATACTGTCGCCTCGGGGGCTCTCGCCCCCGAACCCCCACCAGGGGGGCCACTGGCCCCCTTGGGACCCCCTTAGGCCCTAGCAAGAATAAGGGGCTCCCACACAACCACCTTTCTACCATCAACGGTCTCATTGATAGACCTCATCTGACATGCAAGTCACGATCCATCCAGTGTCCCGCTCACACATGGCTTCTCCTCATATGGGGGCCTTACAACTTGAGCACCTTGGACCACTGCTGGTTACCAGGAGGGTGGGGCATTGAGCATATCTAACACTCCACCTTTTCAGTTAAGAAATCAATTAAATTTCTCAATTGAAAGTAAAGGCCTTTCCAATTACCTTTCCCCAAGTTAGATTAAGATACACAAGTAACATCACCTGTCTATGACGGGTTTGAGACTAGCTCCATTGGGTCTCAACACGGGATCTCAAAAGCGACCTTGCTAATTTGAGAATCAATCTCCTTTTCAATATCCAAAGTTGTGTTGCCACATGCCTTCTGGATGGCAACAATGGTAAAGCTACTTCGCAACAGACGTGGCTCATGCTTTTGCACATAAAAGCCAAAAGATTCCTCACTTTCTTCTTCTTTGACATACCCCATGATCATTGTACTCCAGTTCAACACATTACGACGATGCAATTCATTAAAGACACACAATGCTCCCACATTTCGTGTACATGTCCACTAAAGTGGTTCCTTTGGGGGTGCAATACTAAGAAACCCTATGTATCATGTGAATTCAAGGGGTATTTAAAAAATCCCTCAACTAACTTTTTTCCCTCAATAAAAACACACCTCTTTACTTGTGAACAAGTGATTTTTACTTAAATTTAAATTTAAAAACCCCTCCTGTTATTGTAATCCTTTTAAATATTTTTGAAAAGTTTAATCAAAATACCCCTCTGTTTGAATGCACATGGTACACTAAATTTTTTTGAGGTTAATCCATAGAGAGTGGTTCCCACAAATAAATCAAACTCAAAGCCAATCTTAAAAACTTTAGAGTTGTTTTCTAAACATCCCTTCAACTTGCTTCCCCTCTTCCATCAATTCAAGGCTATTGCAAGCCTTCAATGCACAAATGAATATTTGGGCATTCATTTGGATGCCTCCCCACTACATCCAAGCATACAAATCCAAAGCCAACACATCCTCATCATGCTTGTTACAACCCATGCTCATGCTAGACCCAGAAGACACATTATGATAGGAAAATTATACAAAAACCCTTCATGCATCTTCCATCTTCCAGTGTCCCCCCATTTTATATGGCAATAAAGGTGCTACTACACGCCAATAGACCTTGCTCGTGCATTTGTACAGAAAGGCTAAAAGCCTCTTCATTTTCTTCTTTTTGGACATACTCCAAGATCCTTGTACTCCATGTACAATTCATTAAAGACACTCAAAGCTCCCACATATCACATACATGTCCACCAAAGTGGTTCCCACAAATAAGCCAAACTCAATGACAATCTTAAAAATTTTGGAGTTCAGGGTTCTACCTTTCACCAAACATTTATTTTTTTCGAACTTCCTATCAATTCGTGTCCCCTCTTTTAGTGTTGCAAGGCTATTGCAAGCCTTCAATACCCAAATGAATGTTTGGGCTTCTAGTTAGATGCTTTCCCATTGAATGCAAGTATACGAATCCAAAGCCAGGACACCCTCATCTTGCTTGCTATAACCCATGATCATGGTAGACCAAGATGACACATTAGTATAGGGAAATTGGTCAAAAACCCTTTGTGCATCCGCCATGTCCCCACATCAAAATATTCCCACAAATAGATTTGATAGTAAGCCACTGTTTACTACATGGAAGTGGACTCGGAGTGGATGACTCTACCTTTCTCTAGACACCCTGTCAAGCTTCTCCCCACCTTCCCCTACTGCCAGGCTAGTGTAGGCCTTCAATGCTAACAACATCACACTGGAAATTCAGAGACAATAAGTCTTCCATAGAGGGGCTGCCCCCCCACGCAGCAGCTTTCTCATGACCTCCTCTCGCTTTTCCTTTCCCTCCACATGGCTTCTCCTCTTCCTCCATAGGGTAACTTCCTTAAATAAGAAGTAACACACACACACACACACACACATAATCTGTGTATATGTATATCTCGAGGGATTCACAAGGGGAACCTTACGATATCACGTGAGTGTACACTAGGGGTTTTTTTTTAAGATGACACATAAGCTTATACATTACGGGTGGGGGCCCTTTTATTTTTTTTCTAATCTTAAATTTAAGTTTGGGGGGAGGGGGGGGGGTAGGCAAGGGTAGAGGGGTAGATGTAGGGGACTACTAATTTTTAACCTAGATGTATAAATGACACACAAATAATCTTTTGACAAGTCAGTCATTGGGTGTTCATGAACTAAGCCCAAAACTAACATTGGGTCTCCTTCATTGATGGTTATTCTTATTGTTAATTCTGGTAATCAAAGAACTAATCGTGGCAAATTAAAGGGGCTAATGTTTAGAGAAAACAAGAAAAAAGGATATGGAAAAAGGTGTAAGAAATGTTCCATAGTAATACCTTACTACAAGCAGATTAAGCAAAACATGGCCATAGGAACACCACCACACCCACACCTATACCCTCTCACTCTTTCACTCTTTGATTTTGACCACAAGCTAGTTCTCCCAAGTTGCCCTTATTCTCTTACTGTATTGATATCAAGGAATTTTGGAGATGTAGTGTAGAAGGGTTGTGTTTCATTTGCTAGCAAATGATTTTCAAGGAGCAAAGTTGTGATGTACTGTATTGTTTCTTCTATTTCCACATAGTTGAGCACCCCATTATTGTGCATTGTCATCTTCTACTTTTGGTATGAATTATTTGATCCAAATAAGGGGTCAGGTAATGGATGAATCAATAAATTTGTAAAGAATTCAACTTCATGAAGGTTTACAAACCACAATACAATGCTTTCTTTGAAGTGAAAACTTTTCCGTTGAATTTGGAAACATGTAGAATATTTCAAGCCTATTCTAAGACTTTACTATATTGTGTGTTCTTTTCAAATTAGTAGTTATGGTTATAAGAGTGTTTGTAAAAAATGGCCTTGCAAGTTTCCTACTTTAAAGGAAATGGTTTAATATATTGTAGTTACATAAGTCAAGCTTGTTTATGGGAGGTCTAACACATGGAAGACACATGCTGAAAATTCGGGTTCATTCTTGGGCATGTATTCAGCCTCTAACTAATCAATATGCATTAGGGGAAAATTTGGAGGTGGACCAATGGGAGATTGCCAAATTTGGGGGAAATGCTCCATTGTCCATGTGGCCATTTAGTAATGGCGGGGACTATTCTCAAATTAAATTGTCATTGACCAATAGGAGATTTCAAATGATCCACTCTCAAGAGATCAGCACTTCGTATGTGTGTCATGTGCCCCTCCTCATCTCAAATGATCCACTCTCATTTTAAAGTACACTTCATATGTGTGTACTGTGCCCCTCCTCATCTCTCCCTAATCTTTTATTTTGGTCCCCAAAGTATGTCCTCCCTCATGATGAAATAAGAAATTCAAAGAATTTTTTTCCTATTTTTCAACATGATTAGTTAAGGGTACAGTCCGCCAGGGTTAATAGCCCCAACCTAGGGTATGGTTAGCAAACTTATCTTAATGAATTATTTTCCTCCCCCTTCTCGAATCAAGCTGCCCAACCCTCTGCTATCTTTTCACGCCCCTTTCACCTCTTTTCTGCTTGCCGACCTAGCCCTCCTTTTCTTCTCCTTCGAGTTGCCACAAGCAGCCCAAGCTGTTCACATACACAGCTCTACCAGCTATTTCTCTTCTTGCTCCTCCTAACAGTTTATGTGCGCTCTCCTCAGCTGTACACCTAGAGGCAAGGAGAAGTGAGCTAGAAGCGAGGGGTCGCACAAGGGTACCTCATTTTTCAAGCCGATGGCGGCTGCAAGGAGGCTACGGGGGTCAGGGAAGGGGAGTTCCGAAGGGGTGATCTCTCTAGATCTATGACTTTGAGGTGAAATAGGTATGGAGGCATTGAAGTGACATCAACATTTCTCTAACGCATTGGAGCTCTCGCATGGAGGCAATGTTGAGGAATCAAGAAAAAAGGTGGTTTTGCGCACTTAATTCTAAAACAAGAAACGATATGCAAGATTGGAATCCTTCTTTTAGGGAGAGCATGAGACTCATTTTTCTGGCGTAGGGAGGTCTGGGTTTGGTGGCAGAGGGTTTTCATCAGGCAATTCAGTTCACAATCATGAAGCGGCCGTTCCCAAAGTCTCTCTTCTGGAGGGAGTTGTAGAACAATTGATGGACGCCTGGGAGCAACGAACCTTTTTGCTAGTGAGTGATTCATGTAGCTTTGTTGTTATGAGAATTCAATTCTTACAAATTCAGTTGGAAAAGAGGGAGGCAGGCATTCCCTTGGTTTATGTCTTGTCAAAAATCTTTGATTTTGTATTGTGTCTCTCTCTTGCACTTTCTCTCCTTGGTTGTTCTCCAGTGTGGGTGCCATCATGATCTTCATCCTTATTTTTTAAGGATTTCAAACTCCTACATTGGGGACGAGATTATGCACTCAAAGAAAGCACAATCATCAAATGGTTAGGTGTAATACTAGTCTTGATCTAGGTGCAACAGTCTGGCAAAGAGGCTAGTGGGATAGCAGACTGTCAAGAGCAGTCTGGTGGTTAAGTACAATGGTTTGTAAAGGCTAGCAACAATCTGGAAAGGTAGATGGTGATTGAAGGATATCGGAGACGTGTTAAGGCAGGGAAGGCAGCATGTATTCAAGGTAGTTTGGGAGGGGTAGGGGAAGGCAGGAGGGGAGAGAGTGGTGAGCAAGACGAGGAGGGAGGGGCCACCAAACGAATAAGGAGGGGAGAGAGATTGGAGATCTGACGATGGGAGGGAGGTAGAGGGAGGGAGGGAGAGAGGGAAGGGACATGCATGGGAAGAGGGGAGAGGTGGGGGGTAGGGAGAACGCAGGTGCGAGGGACGAGCAAGGAGGGAAAGTGAGGCCAGAAGAGGAACGAGTCTG